>NW_027198944.1:0-37593 GCF_038502225.1 Cherax quadricarinatus
ATTTAAACTGTCATTTATACCTTCCCCAACAAGGGAACTAAACAAAACAAATCTTTCACACCATCACATCCAGTTCCACACGTGTACTACCTCCAGTCACACCCATCCACCCATCACTTCACACCCGAGGAGGTCAGCCCGTTGAATACCCCTGACTCCCCCCCTTCCTTTACCAACATACTCACCCCGGCAGTTAAAAACCCGTTATAACACCAATAAAGGCCTCGGTCAGATGACCAAAAGCTCCAAAGGCGGGTCATCATCTGACTAAGACCCGCGTCAGGAAACATTTGTCCTGTTTCCTGACGAACCTTACCTAACCTAACCTAACCAATAAATTCCCTATTGTTAATCCTCTATATCTATAACCTTCAGAAAAAATCTCATCCCACCTTTTCCCATATATGTCCCTATTGCGACACAAAGTTCGATGAAACGTCGCCGCCAAAATCCTTCTCAGCACTTCCCCACCCTCCTTCCCCCTCATACCCCACAAAACATATATGTAGTCCACGATTATATATGCTAAACCCCTTACCACACCCTCATCCACCCCACTCATATCAAGACTCAACGCTCGCAATACCGACACACCATTACCCCCACCCTTGCCACTACCTTACTCATCCATAACCTGATGCACTCCAAACCTTCACAAAAACAGACAATATGATATGCAGTCTCTTCCCCACTGCATCTGCTACAACCCCTACCCTCGATGACCCTCATATCTCGGAGCATCACTCCCGTTGGCAATATACCATGTAGGAAACAATACATAACCTCACGGGCCCTAGGTCGTATCCTTAATTTACTAAATCTTTGCCATATTACATCCCATGCATACATGGGGTAGATCCCTTCAACCGGCGCCACTACATGTCCCTCTAACAATTTACACAAAGTTCCCACCTTTACTTTCCCCGGTTCCCTGGCTAACACTAAGGCACGTAACACTTTCACATTCCTTCATTTCCGTTCCTCCACACCATTTCCGTAGGTGATCATGTACCTTATCTAGCTGTCCCCCTCTCCATCCACCTGCACGCATCACTTCCCTCTTAATGAACACACATTTCACGCGCTTTCTCAAGTCCAACAAACCCAACTTTCCCTTACATACCGGCAATGTCACTATCTCCCTTCGCAACCAGTTGCACCCTGAACCCTACAAGAATTTGAACACCATTCTAAGAATACTCATGATCGCCGTTCCTGTCAACGGCAACACTGCCGAAACAAACCAGACATTACTATATAGTAATGCAGTGATGACACTTGCTCATTGCCTAAGGGTTAAATGTTGAGGTTGCAGCATTCCCAAACGTCGCTGCATCTGTTCCACCATCCTATTCGAATTGTTGACCCTTGCAGCACTCAGGTCAGTCTCATATATGACACCACAGATTTTCAGACTCCCAGTCTGACGCTGCACAACATCACATCTCCATTCTAATCTCCCTGCCCATTCTCCCAGCCCCTTTATCATTGACTTCTCCAGATTTACCTTCATCCCAGTAGCTCTCCCAAACATGTGTACAACTTCCCCAAAACTCCTAACCGTGTCTCCTCACACACCAGAATAGTTGTATCGTCAACATAGCCCACCAAGCCAGGCCAAGGCTTCTGCACATCATACTCCCCCAGTTCTTAGATGATCCTCCACCATCCTATAAAAAGGATCCTGAACACATGCAAACAATAGTTGTGATATAGGACATCCCTGCCGAAGACCCCACTCCATGTTGACTCCCTCCCCTACACACCCATTGATTTGCACCCTTACCTTCGCTCCTGAGTACAACGTATCCACCCACCCCACTGTTTCTTAGCCAAGCCCCTGTCTGAGGAGAATATCCCACAAAGCCCCTCTTTCCACCCTGTCATAAGCCCCTTGCCAATCCAATGCCAATGACGCCCCTCTTCCCCCTTCCATTTCCTCCACAAACCCTTTTATGATCCTGTGGCCCTTGACCAATGACCTACCTGGCAACCCAAACTGAGACTCAAACACCACCCTCCCCACAACACATTTAAGCCTATTCCCACGAATTTTCGCGAACAGCTTATCATCAGCACAAAGCAACGAAATGGGTCGGTAATTCCGAAGGGTACTCTGCTTTTTACCCTTCGGGACCAACACCACCACCGCAGTTGCCTGCGATTCTCCCATCTTACCTCCGTCTTTCATGGCATTCATTAACCTTACTAGGAAACCCCTTAGCAGACCCCAGTGTTGTACATAAAATTCGCTTGGTAAACCATCTATCCCGGGCGCCTTTCCCTTCTTCATGTCCATAAGGGCTCACCATATTTCCCCCTCCTCAATGACCCCACCCAGTGCCTCCCGATCACTCCTCCCCAGTTTGCACAGCACATACTCACATACCTGCCCAAGAACCTCGCCATCTACCCCACTACTTTTCCAGTACTCCTCAAACCATCTATCTGCATACGCACTCATCCCCGTTGTTTCCCGTAATACCTGACCCTCTCTAAAACCCCCTACCGAAGAAATGATTTGCAATCCCGGTATTGTAGTCGTTTGCTGTCGTACCTTCTGTCATCGCAGCACACAAGCCAATGGCTTTTTGCCCAAGAGTATTTCTGCAAAACGCTCTTCTTGCAAATCCCTTATCCTGTCCTTCAATATTTGTATTTCCTCCATGGGGTAAACCTCCGCCACCGCCGCCCCCCCATCCCCGTGTAACAATCCCGTAATCAAGATTCTAAATAATTTGATAATCCATACCGCAATTGATTAATTCGTTTGCCCTCCCTCACATAAAATTGACGTATTCTTACCTTAGCCACACTATCCCACCATCCTACCACATCCTCCGTCCTTCTCTCTGCACAGAGCTATTCCCAAAATACTGCAAAACCTTCCACTCCCTCCCCATCCCCCAAAACCATCGTATTCCGTTTCCAATAGCTTCCCACCCCACCTCCACTATTACCGCCCTATGATCGGAAGGCACAATCTCAACAGTTTTAAAAGACTATACCAAAACCCTCTGAGATAAATATATCCTGTCCAAATAAGCCACGTATCCCTGCCTTATAAAAGTATGTTCCACCTCCCACAGACCTCCCCCAAAAGCATCACATAACTGAAGATCTCTAAACATGCCCCCTAAGACTGAGGAAAAATATCCCATTCCTCTCGGTTCCACTTCTGCCCTCTTAACTACACAATTCCAATCTCCCCCCACAATCGCCACAGACGGTAACGTGCGTAGGAAGTACACAAGTTCCTCCCGCACAAAATCCGTCTTTACTTTCACTTCACTTTCTGCTGGGGCATACACACACACAAACGCCACTCTCTCTTCCATTCACCATCCTTCCACACGTAATACTCTCCCCCCTTCCCCCCTCTTTCCTGTGCAATACAAACTGGCTCGCCTCCCTGATCAACACACCCACTCCTCCTTTTAAATGCTCAGACGGCAACACATACGCTTGGTACCCAGGCACCACTAATTCACGACCAAGTTTAAAATTGTGTTCCTGCACAAATGCCACGTCAACCTTGTATCTATTCAAAAACATCCGGAAGTACTCACATTTTACACCATCACACAGACCATTAATATTTATTGTTACACACCAGAGGCCGGTTCGAGGTTTCCCTCCCCTCCTCATTTCAAGACTCTTCCCTTTCTGACCATTCCCCTGGGCATTGCCTTTGCCACGTACTCCACCCTCCTTCCCAACCATCCCCCCCTTCTGTTGTGGCCCTGTCTTAGAGTCACTCTGGGTACCATAACCCCGCGACTTTTTCCCTGGCCTTTGCGCCAGCGTCAGAACATCGTCTGAATCTGACGCCGCCACCCTTTTCCTCTTTGCCCCCTCCATCTCCATATATGTGTCCTGGGAGTCCTCAAAATAGACTTCCATCTCTACCACCCTGAATTGGCCTCCATGTCCTTCCATGGCACTTGCACTGTCCATCACAGGTGCCACCTGGTCTGCCCTCCTCCCTCCTACACAACATTCTGACAGTCGCTATATACACTTCGATTACTCCTACGATGTTTATCATGTATAAGTAAACATCAGATAAGAGCTTTGTGGCACAATATGTCATCCTACCACAAAAATACACCAAAAGACATTCTATAATAAATCATATACCCCTACCTCCTCCACCACAATAGATCTTAAATATTCACATAGCTCGACCTATAGCATATGTGTTTATGAACATATTTTATATTACTTAAAACATTATGACATGAAATAATATTTCAAAACATCAATACACAAATAATATATACTTTTTTTATTTAAAAACATGCACTGGACAAAAGGACCTACCGACAGATTACATATCAAGAATAGTACCTAAATTCATAGATTACTTCTGAAACCAAACTATGTTCCTTTACATATTTATTATTGTATTTCTCATAGTGCAATTACAATTTCACATAACTGATACATAAAACCAACTTTGCTGTACAGTAAACCAAAACCAATTCTCACATTCCTGTATTATTGAGATCATGCTTACTACACGAACTTCAACCAAATTTACGCCATCCCAATACTACTACCTCCTAGTTGTACATCTTAGAACATTGAATTCATAAAAAAACAAACCCCTACCCTCCCTTCTTTGCTTGACAGACTGAGTGCCACTGTTCTGGCACATCAAAAACTTCAGAAGAAGACAAAATAATTAATAATTTCAAATCACACCAACATAATATCACACTTTTTGTACTGTTACGAAATAAATAAACATACATTGCACAATTGAACCTACCGATAGAATACATGTCAAGAATAATACCTAAAATCATTACATCACAATTAATCCCAACAATGTTCCTATGCACATCTACTGCAGTACTTTCTTTTTCCATGTACATTACACATGACTGAAACATAATACAAACTGTGCTGTACAGTAACCCAAACATCTCCCATTGTCTTGTGCTATTGACATCATGCTACCATCCATCCCGATACTACAATCCTAGTTGCACTTCTTACAACATATTCTTCAATTAATTCCTAAAAAGAAAACCCCTACCCCACCTACTTTGCTTGACAGACTGAGTGCCAACGTTCTGGCACATCAAATATAAAATAAAAAAAAAATTCATAATCACACTGACATAATAGTCACACGTTATGTCCTGTGACAATATAAATATACATCAACTCTGCAAATAACCTAAGTCTTCCAAACAACTCCAGTCACTCTGCATTCTTACCTGGGTGGACCATAACTTCGTGTTTTGTAGTACCTCCTTCACAAGCAAGTGAAAAGAAAACAAAAATTTGCTACCACTAATTCTGCAATTGCTTCGACCCTTTCATCCACTACGAAGATAACAGTTCTGTTAAGACTGATACATGATCCCGTCATGACTTTCACACATCGATCTATACCCAAGCATCCAACAAATTCTATAGAACATATTTATCTATATAATTGATGCTTTCCTACCAAGCCCCAATATTAAAATACATACAAAGACAAACATACATTGGTATAATTAAGAATGTACCATTTACATCTGTTGTCATTAACATATGCCTTAAGTACATGGCTCGTATTTTTATCATTAACTCACCTCACTGCCACTCTACTAACTCACTTCATGCTCAGCCTCTTTCGGGAAACTAGCCCGTCGCTACCCGTCACCTTACATTCAAATCCCATAAATCCTGTAATTTAAAACTCTTATAGCCCTTACTAAAACCCTCTCCCATCTCCTCCCAAACACTTCCTTATTACGGCACTTCGTTCCATAAAAAGTCGCTGCTAACATCATTATTCTTTCAATCACTCCCACCTCCCTCATAGCCCATGACGTGTAAATAAAGTCCGTAACTAAAAACCCCACTGCATTCTCAACCATTTGACTCATCCCACCTATATCTAAACTTAAAAGCCCTCAACACCTGCAACCCCCCCACCCCCTTCCAACTAGCTTAATCACTTTACTTAACCAGACCCTCACTGCTTCAATATGGTCACAAAAAAAACACAACATGGAAAATAGTCCCCATGCTTCCTCACGCCTTGCATTCCCCACCCTCCCGTATCCTCCTATTAAAAAAGACCATCCCAGACGGCAAGATCCCATGTAAAAATCTAAACATTACCTCTCGTACCCTGGGTTTCACGCATAATTTGTTCAGACGCTTCCAGATATCACTCCAAGCATACATTGGATATGACCCTTCTACTGCCACTACTACTGACCTGCCATCGACTCCTTCAAGGACTCGCAATTTAATGCATGACAGTTCCCTCACTGTCATTAAGACCCTCAATATTGCCTCACCTAGTAATAACTCCCTACCCCCCCACCACCACTGCATATCCTTACGTACCCTATCATGTCCACCTTCCCTCGCCCCCCCTCCCGCATATAACTACGTTTTAAGTACACACTCATGATCCTTTTTTCAACCGGTATAAGCCCCAGCCCTCCCCGGCCTACCGGTAGTGTGACCACCGCTCTACTCAACTATTCGCATCGTGAACCCCATGTAAATCTAAAAACTCCCTTTTGTAACCGTTTTATTTTACTTCGTAACATCGGATACATTACCGCTACATGCCATAGCTTACTGTACAACAGCACATTCGTTACTATTACCCTTTGGTGTAGCGTTAGTTGTGCTGCCCTTAAACCACCAAGTCTTTTCATTACACCTTCCACAATATGCACTGTATTTACTTCTTTTGCCACCCTTGAATCTCTCACAAAATGATCCCACATATCAATAATTGATCCACCACCTTCCACCCGCCTACTGCTTCCCCGTCCCCATGTATTCAATACCCGAGATCCAAATACTTTGTCTTCTCAGCATTAATTTTCATCCCAGAAGCTTCCCCAAAACCATTCACCAACTTTCCTACCCTAAGCAATTCCATACCTCCCCTCACCAAACCAGTTGTCATTTACATAACCCACGATACCAGCCCCCTCCCCCTCCATTCATTAACTTCCCCATCTCCTGCAAAACACCTCCTAATCGCTCTATAAAAAGGATCTTGTAAACACGCAAAATTTGCGATAGGGGGCAACCCTGACGTAGGTCCCTTCCCATCGGAATTTGAGCCCCTAATGTCCCATTTACCTGTACCCTCATTGAGCTCCTTTATGCATGTACAATAATTTTGCCCAAGATATGATTTCATCCCCGAACCCCTGCCAACACATAAATTTCCATAACGCTTCCCTTTCTACACTGTCGTAGACAGCCTCCCAATCTAAAGCCAACACACCCCCTCCACCCAAATCCCCCTTTTTCTCGATAAAACCTCTGATCAAACCATGCCCTTCGAACATAGACCATCCCGGCACCCCGTGTTGTCCCTTATTAATTATTTTACCTAGTACCTTCTTAATTCTGTTAGCTAATATCCTCGCAAAAAGCTTATAATCTCCACACATAAGCGAAATGCTCTGATAATCCCTTACAGTTGACGGCTCACCCTTCGGTACCAAAACCTCCACAGCCATCCTTTGCAGTTCATCCAAAACCCTTTCGCTCTTAAGTATGTTGAATAATCTTGCTAAAGACCCTTTCATAACACCCCAATTTTTAACATAAAAATCACTTGGTATCCCATCTATACCCGGCGCCTTACCTAAGTTTACTCCCGATAATGCCTCTCAAATCTCACCCTCCGTGATCAGCCCTCCCAGTGCCTCCTGATCTTGACCCTCCAGCTCGCACTGCACAGACCCTCCCATTTCCTGTAATGCTGTCTCATTTATACCAACACTTTGCATATTTGACTTAAACCAAGCATCAACATAACCACTCATACCCTCCGTTGTTGTCAAAACTTGACCTTTCCTATACTTTTCCATACCCACTTGAACTTTTAACCCCATCATCTCCGTTGCCTTTCTCCTCCTACGTTGACTCCTCAACACACAAGCCGACGGCCGATCTCCCCACAGTACCTCTTCTAGTCCTTCCCTAATTCTCTCCCCATCAAACCTCTCATTTTGCAACATTCGAATACTTTCCTTTAAGACCTCAATTTCGACTACTGGATAGTTTGCACTGCCTCGTGTATAACATTCACGCAGCTGCCATTCAAGGTATCTTTGTAAACCATACTTTAATTGATTATATTCCCTCCCTATGCTTACATAATATTCTTTGATACTCATTTTTGCCACTGAATCCCACCAAGTTACCAAGGCATCATCCCCAGGTGCTGCAACTACCAAATGTTCCCACATTTGCACAAAAGACTGACGACATTCCTCATCCTGCAGTAACTACATTTAATTTCTAATAACTTTGACCCCTTTGAGGCAAACTCTCCCAATCTATATCCATCACTACACCCCTATGGTCTGAAAAAAACCACATCCACCAAAAGCACTCTACGCACGCTTATTGCACGGGGCATGTTCAAACGATCCAGTCTCGCCTCATAATCACGTCTGACGAAAGTATGCTCTACTACCCTCCGCTGCAAACATCCTTTAACCCCACCCCAGTTAATAAATCCCCCAATATCCCCAAATAAAACCCCGCCCCTCTAGGTTCCACATCCTTACGTCTTATCACACAATTCCAGTCACCACCTATTACCGCTACACTTGGCAAAGCACGCAAATGACATACTAGAATTTCTTGGACAAATTTAGTTTTAATACGCACATCTCCCTCTGCCAGACCACATACGCACACCAAACTTATTTGTGCCCAACCCCGTAATCCATCCTCTCTAATTACCCTCCCCTCCCCCCTTCACTATTCCTCATGACGAATGGGCTAGTTTCCCTCACCAGGATGGCAACTCCTCCTTTCAACCTTGTCGCATGCTCCATGTACACATTATATCCACTCATTTCCAACTCGTATCCTGCTCTGTAGTTGTGTTTCTGTATGAACACTACATCCACATCAGTACTCACCAAATACTCACTAAACCACTTACGCTTTCTCTCTTTTCTCAATCCATTAATATTTATTGTCAAACACTCAAACTCTTCAAATGGGTTTTCTTTTTGTCCCCAGTATTGACTTATCTCCAGAACGTTTTGTTACACTCCTATCCCCCCCTTTAGGAACCATCTTTGCAAACCCCTGATCCTTAGGGTCACTGGTTCCTCTCTTCTTAACCTCCGCCCATGACTTTTTCCCAGGGTGCTGGGCAGGCGTGAGCACGTCATCTGAGTTCGATAGTGCCGCAGTGCACTTTCGTGACATACCCTCTACCTGCATTGTTACGTCTGTTGCAGCTTCCTGGTGCACCTCCACCTCCACTTCCTGCACCATCAAGACGTTTGTATCATTCTGCTGTAATCCTCCTTCACCCACCACGTCGTCGTCATCAACAGACCCAATAGCTAAGCCTGGGTCCCCCATTTGTCCGATGATCTTGTAGTCTAACGAGACTTCTAACGCCTTTCCTAACGACGCTTCCACATCTCCATCACTCATATCTGGTATATTCTCTTCCCATTTTGATGCAACTGCTGCCCCATGTCCTTTGCTTTATCAACCTCTTCACTCCAAGACAACCCTTGTTTAGGCAGTGTCGCATAAGGCGGCTCTCGCTCTTCACCATCCTCTTCCACCACCTGCAATCGCTGCTGTTCCGGATTTCCACATCGCTTTCCACACTGCGCCGCAATGTGGTCATATGACCAACACAAGCGACACGTTCGTCGTTGCCCAGCGTATGTTACAAATACTTGGGTTCTAAAATCCTGTAACAATACGTACGATGGAATGGGGTGACAAAGCGTCATTTTAACAGAATACGTTCCCTCAGGTATCCCAGCATACGGTCCTGCAGCCCATTGCCCCGCAGTGGTCATGTGTACCATCCAATATTTACTCATTTCACTACAGATGTCAGAGCCATCTGCCTTGAAAGGTACATTTCTTATCTTGACCCATGTGTAGTACCTTGATACATCAGGGAGCCGCACTGACACAGCGTAGTTGACTGCTATGGTGGCCTCCTTGTACTTGACAACTGCCGCCTTATATACATTTGCAGATGTTAATTTCACGAAGATCCTCGTCGTTCCATTTAGCACCACACCACAAATCTCCTCATTCGCAATACCATATGT
The DNA here is from genome assembly GCF_038502225.1 of Cherax quadricarinatus. NCBI lineage: Eukaryota > Metazoa > Arthropoda > Malacostraca > Decapoda > Parastacidae > Cherax > Cherax quadricarinatus. Next base: position 10,089 of record NW_027198944.1, read on the forward strand.
ATCGCATATAATCGCCGGTAATAACAAATCCATTGAAGATCCTGTAACAGCCCCACGGATCAGCTCAATGCAAACTGTACTGATGCATCACCGGCTGTCCAGCGCCATGTTGAGAAAATAAAGTTGCCACTAACCAACGCTAGGTGCAGCAACAGTGCACGTCTTCACCACTCAAAGGTTGAGAGACGAATGAACCAGTCAAATACTAAGAAGGAGGAGCACTGCAAGGGAGCTAGGTGCCCACAGAGGGTAAGAGCAAGAACACAAAGAGGGAAAAAATAATTGGTCCAAGTCGAAACGAAACGTCGTCGTAAGCTCCTCTCTTCTATGTGCAGGTTATTTATGTATAGAGAGGAAAGTTGGGGAACAACTTTTGCCTTACTGCTGACTGGTGCCAGGTATTACCTTCACAGGATCTTATTTGCAAGACTGATGACTATCTCACCTACCCTACTGTTTAAATATAAGGAATAACTAAATATGACTTTCAAGCTATATTATAAACGTTTGATTTAGGCAAGTAAATGTTAAGGGACATCTTCATAGCTTTACAAAAAAAAATCACCCCATATTTGCTGCACCCACATACTAAACAGATACATTTTTCTGAACACGACCTTGTCCATTTAAAGTGACTTGAAAAATCATCCTGAAACCTGAAAAAAACTGTTGCACGTTTTACCAACCAAGCAAACTGGTTTCGATTGTGCAAGGTTTTGCTGACATTGTATTCCCTCTGATCAGCAGCACCTCCCTGTTATGTAACAATATACTTGATACAGGTGTCTGCCAGAGTAGACACACAGGTAAAGTCTCACGCTAAGTCTGCCATTCTTCCAGGATTAGATGGTTAGTAGAAATCGCGGTTCCCTGTCAGCCAGGGACTCAGCTAATGGGAGTGTCGTATTGATGATATTGCTGACTTCGATGTGCCTTGCTTATCATCAACACATGGACCTGGGACAGTTGAGACTGAGTTGGTAGGCTTGCACTTTGCCACAAATACACGTATATTCAGTGTGAATTGAAGAAGCAAGATTAAAATCAGCTGTCAGTCTAAAAAGTAATCAAAGAACAAACTGACTTGAGTATCAAGTAAATCATAACAGGAGCATATATAATAAACCACTGTGGTATTATGAATGTAGATAAGAACGTATATGGAGCAACTTGCGATGTGAACAAATTGACTGACGTTGTAGTGGCCAGGCTTAAGCTTGATTACAAGTAGTTCTGATAGCTTGGGAGACACACAGATGATGATCGAACCAACTGCAAAGTATGTTGGCAGTTCAGTGGTCACTATCTTGAACATTATTTGCATATTTGTCCACTTATTGAAGAATATGGAGACAGAAGTATCTGACATCTCAAGGAACATTATTAATGAAAATAAGCTATAAGATTTCCTAAATTTGCTTGTAAAAGAGAAGTGAACTGTAGATTTATATCCAGATGTACTCCTGTTAACCCTTTTGGGGCCTAATTCCTAGGCCTTTTGTGTATTCATATGCTCATGCGTTACCGTCCACAGGATGGATATGGGGTGCACAATAACCTAGCAACTTAGATGGCAAAATCTAAATCTAATCATAAGCCCTATTAATGAGTGTTCTAATACTTGTAGTTTTAAAATGTTTTTGACAAAACTAAGATGAAAATAAAATGTCCGCTAGGCTTCAAATTTTTGTGTTATCGTAGCAATGTGGATAATTCTTTTCTAATCCTTAAGGATGGATATTTTAATTATTTTGCAACACTGGTTAATTCTAAGCATGTTAAAATGAAATTTAATTGTAAATTCGAAGGAAATATGACATTTGCTCAAGTTTTCATTCATATGATATTGATGTCAAATTCCAATTGGATTATTTTTTTCAAAATGCTTATCCAAGTAAATTATTCTATGTTGTCTTGAAAAAAGCTTTTACATAATAAATTTCCGCTTAACTATCTTAATTTGTTCCTAAAAATTGGCAATACATCAAGCTGCAGAATGTTAGGTAAAAGGGCACATGTGCAACTAATACATTTTTATTGTGGCAACGTTTCGCTCGCCAGGAGCTTTGTCACATGACATTTCTAGATTTCTTAAAGAGTTAGATGAAAAACTCATCATGGAACCAAAATCTCTAAACCGACCAACTTCTTTTTTCAAATAATCAGTGTTGCAATCCAGAGAGAAAATGAGGGAAGCTGGATGAAGTATCTGAGATGTAGGCTCCAAGATGTCAAGCAAGGTGTTCTTCTACCCACTGTTTTTTTTTTAATATATTTTGTATTCAAATAAAATTCACAAACAGAAAATAGAGGGTAGCAAGAGAAGAAATTACTCAAAGATTTCCTGGGAGAAATCTTCTTGAGTTTTCCCTGAGGTATGTTTATTCTCTTTTCTGAGGCAGTGTGTTCCAAGTCAGTTCTAGAAGTGGTACCACTAGCCTCCGATGATCATTAAATCCATAAGAGACTTTCCCAGAGCTTGCAACCTCTTTCACCTTGCCCATCAGTACAAAAATGGGAGAGGCAGACCCCCAAGGATGCTGTCACTATTCAAGCACTTAGAGAAAAATCAACTTACTAGGGAAACCAGGGGTACCAGTAGTTCTAAAACCCCTGCCCACACTGTGGAACCACTGTTTGTGCAAGACTCAGATGTTTACAAAGCTATACTGGAATATGACTCCAGCATTTACAAGAAAGGGTAAATCCTGTTATAGAGGAGATTACAGAAACACTGCTTTCAGAAATCACAAAGCTCGTTAGCAACTCCTTGTCTGGTCTGATTCCTGATGAAATCTTTGGTACATCACTTTGTGCCCTTTATAAAAAAGGATAGAGAATTATGCCAATTCCTGTGGGCAACGCTCTTTGCTGCCTCATTTCAAAAGCTAATGTCCACAGCACTGTGTGTCCCTTAGACAAATGAAGCAAAGGCTCATGCAAGAAGGGCTTATATCACCAACCTGCCTGAGGACAATGCAGCGGTAAAATTAGATTTCAGGAATGCGTTAATCTCCTGAAAAGAGGCAAAAACATATCCCTGGTTTCTTCCCTTTTTTTCTCAGCTGGATACAGCAAAGAATCAATGCTTCGATTTGGAGAGAATGAAATCATGTCTTCAGAGGGTGTCCAACAAAAGAATCCTCTCACACCATATCTCTTGTGTAAAGCGGTTAGGGAAATCACTGTCAGGCTGACTATTGAGCTAAACATCTGGTCCCTGGATGATGGCACACTGGCGGGAACAAAACAATTTCTTTTAGATGATCTTGCTCAGGTGAGGACACGGGGAGATGAAATGGGACTCATCCTGAATCAATCCAAATGTGAAACCATTTCAGCCAATCAACTAGTGATAGACACAGTGAGATCAAAACTACCAGATGCATCAGTCATTGCTCCTACAAATAACATCTTGTTTGGAGCACCTCTGGGAAGTGATGCAATTGCCTCAATTATCAGGGAAAAAGTGGACGAGATGATGAGGATGGAACAATGAATAGGCAATCCTGACACCCATGATGCCTTGTGCCTTCTCACGAAGTGCTTAAGTCTGCCCAAGTTAACATATTTCTTAAGATATGCACCCTCATATGATAACCTTATTCTGCATGAATACGACAGTATCCAAGGTAAATCTTTACGAAAGCTCTCAACCTTACTCAAGAAAACAGACAGTGGGACCAAACCACACTTATAACCAGTCTAGGAGGTATTGGTGTCTGCAAGACATCGTAGACAGCACTACCTGCTTTCCTGTCCTCGTGTGTTGCATCAAATGGACTTTCAGCAGCGAATCTCCCTGAATACCTGCAGCAGGCCAGGATTCGACCCTACAACACATTGCCCCGCCTAAAGAGGCCAAACATTGTACATATCACCCCACCATCTGAGCCATCAATCGATGACTTGTTTCATGTTGCGAGGACACTCGTGGCAGATGTATGCTCAAGGATTAATGTTAAAAGTTTATTCTCCTTAGAGAACCATGATATTTTGGGAATAAATATCTCATTACTTTTCATAAAACATATAATAATATATGTCTCAACACATATAAGAATAAATATAAAAATAAACATCACATTATATACCACAACACAAATCACAATATATATATATATATATATATATATATATATATATATATATATATATATATATATATATATATATATATATATATGAACATATATATATATATATATATATATATATATATATATATATATATATATATATATATATATATATATATGTATATATATATATATATATATATATATATATATATATATATATATATATATATATATATATATATATATATATATATATATATATATATATCTTCCACTCCTCCCCCTACCACCACCATGAACCACATGCGGTATGTGCCATGCACCATTTTCCTTTCAGCCTGGGCTTACCACACAGTTTGAGGTATGACAGATGATGAATCCAGCCAGCAATAAAGCCAGGGAAACAGTGCACCCAGCAATGAAAGAGGAGGCACATGTCAGGTGTGCGGAGGGTTCCGAGCACGCAACAGGGATGGCCGCATTCGTGCACACAATGGGTGTGCAGGATCACATATGCCCCTAGCAGAGAACAGCCCACAGCCTCCAGAGGCAGATGACAATTCCTATGGCAACCTCCTCACTTGCGATAACCTTCTGTTGGCATTCAAATCCACTGCTAACAGTACCCAGTCCTCCCTAATAGAGCTAAATGGTTCAGATATGTTGATGATATTTTGCGTCTTATGCCCAAAAATGTAGATATACACTATTTCCTTGGCAAATTAAATAGCTTAGCCCATTCTATAAACTTTACTGTTGAGTTTGAAGAAAATAACTCATTGCCTTTTCTAGATGTTTTAATTATTAAGGGTAATAATGAATTCAAATTTAAAATTTACAGAAAACCTACAAATAACTGTTCCTATATCCATTATTATTATTCGCATCAAGATAGAGTTAAACTGTCTGTTTTCTCATCAATGTTTTTGAGAGCTTTACGTATTTGTAGTCCAGAGGTCATAGTTGAGGAAATATCCAAAATTTATGAAATAAGTAATGATTTGAAATACCCAAGAAACGTAATTGATAAATCTTTTAAGGTTGCTAGAAATACTTTTTACAATCCAAAAAGGGACAACCAGCCTTATTCAACTAAAAAATATGTTGGTTCTCCCTTACCATGAAAACTTGGTTGATATGCCTTCTCTTCTTAAGACTTTTAATATTAAAGTTGCATTAAAAAATCTTGATACAGTAAAAAACTTTTGATAAAGAATTCCCCCCAAAATGCTGATGGATGTGTCTATAAGATTCCTTGTAAAATTTGCGATAAAGTTTATTACGGTCAAACTGGTAAAAATCTCGAACTAAGATTAAAACAACATAAATATAGCATTAGAACTGGACAAGATTCCAATGCTCTATTTATTCATGTGAGAGATTTTAATCATCCAATTGATTTCCAAAAAGTTGAGAAAGTTGTATCAAGCAAGTCCATGGTCGACAGGAATATAATTGAATCTTGTTTCATAAAAAGCAATTTTGACAGTAATACGAATATTTTCTTAGGTTTATATAAATTATATCCATTTATAATTAATAGAATTTGGGAAGAATTTAATAATACATTGGACAAACAATAAATTTTAAAATTCTTATTTCTTGGGTAGAATAGTTTGTTGGTGGGTTGTGTGAAGGACCTGTCTAGTTGGGCCGCCGGGCCTGCTGCAGTGTTCCCTTTCTTATGAGTCGCTCGTCAGGTGTTCCTTTGTTGTGGGATCTGATAGTGAGGTGTGGGCTAGACCCTTCATATACCTTCCTTTGATGCTCTAGGAAGAGGACCCAGAGATGACTACGGCCACACTAGTGTACCATGGAATCAACGAACCAGACAAGCTGTTACCCGTGATAACGACATATCCTCCTCCTCGCTAGTGTCCACAGTTAGGAGTACATATGGTGTTGTCGCTTATGAGATGCACCAGTTGAACTGACCAGAAGAGTGCTTGAGCAGCATACGTCGCATCATTGTAGAAACCTTTCTCCCTCGGGAGCCAGAGACGGGTCATCGCAAGACTGAGACCCGTGCCAGGACTCTGGTCTTGGCGAACATTATACATACATTCTCTACTTTCATTGTTCCTTGATAATGTGAGTAGTCACGAAAGCGCTTGGAATTTCTCTATTCTTTCACAGTAGTTGTTGTGAATATTCTGAAATCACCTGTTTACTGTGATCTTATTGCATACATATAATATATATATATATATATATATGTATATATATATATATATATATATATATATATATATATATATATATATATATATATATATATATATATATATATATATATATATATACATATATATATATATATATATATATATATATATATATATATATATATATATATATATATATATATATATATATATATATATATATATATGCAATAAGATCACAGTAAACAGGTGATTTCAGAATATGCAAAACAACCACTTTGAAAGAATAGAGAAATTCCAAGCGCTTTCGTGACTACTCACATTATCAAGGAACTATGAAAGTAAAGCATCCAAGGAAGCTATATAAGGGGGTCTGGCCAACACCTCACTATCAGATCCCACAACGGTTAAACACCTGACGCGCGCCGGCCCAACTGGATAGGTCCTTTGCACAACTCACCAACAAACTATTCTACCCAAGAAAATTTTTAAAATTATTATTTGTCCAGTGTATTATTAAATTCTTCCCAAATTCTATTAATTATAAATGGATCTAATTTATATAAACCAAAGGAAATATTCATAATATTGTCAAAACTGTTTTTTATGAAACAAGATTCAATTATATTCCTGTCGACCATGGACTTGCTTGATACTACTTTCTCAACTTTTTGAAAATCAATTGGATGGTTAAAATCTCTTACATGAATAAATAGAACATTGGAATCTTGTCCAGTTCTAATGCTATATTTATGTTGTTTTAATCTTAGTTCGAGATTTTTACCAGTTTGACCGTAATAAACTTTATCGCAAATTTTACAAGGAATCTTATAGACACATCCATCAGCATTTTGGGGGGAATTCTTTATCAAAAGTTTTTTTACTGTATCAAGATTTTTGAATACAACTTTAATATTAAAAGTCTTAAGAAGAGAAGGCATATCAACCAAGCTTTCATGGTAAGGGAGAACCAACATATTTTTAGTTCAATAAGGCTGGTTGTCCCTTTTTGGATTGTAAAAAGTATTTCTAGCAACTTTAAAATATTTATCAATTACATTTCTTGGGTATTTTAAATCATTACCTATCTCATAAATTTTGGATATTTCCTCATCTATTAACTCAGGACTACAAATTCGTAAAGCTATCAAAAGCATTGATGAGAAAACAGACAGTTTGACTCTATCTTGATGCGAAGAATAATAATGGATATAGGAACAGTTATTTGTAGGTTTTCTGTAAATTTTAAATTTGAATTCATTATTACCCTTAATAATTAAAACATCTAGAAAAGGTAATGAGTTATTTTCTTCAAACTCAACAGTAAAGCTTATGGAAAGGGCTAAGCTATTTAATTTTCCAAGGAAATGGTGTATATCTACATTTTTGGGCCTAAAACATTTATAATTAATAGAATTTGGGAAGAATTTAATAATACACTGGACAAATAATAATTTTAAAAATTTTCTTGGGTAGAATAGTTTGTTGGTGGTTGTGCAAAGGACCTGGCCAGTTGGGCCGGCGCGCATCAGGTGTTTAACCGTTGTGGGATCTGATAGTGAGGTGTTGGCCAGACCCCCTTATATACCTTCCTTGGATGCTTTACTTTCATAGTTCCTTGATAATGTGAGTAGTCACGAATGCGCTTGGAATTTCTCTATTCTTTCAGAGTGGTTGTTTTGCATATTCTGAAATCACCTGTTTACTGTGATCTTATTGCATTAATGGATACCACACGACTCTTCAGTATGTTCTCGATCAGCTTTCCTAATCATATATCTTTTGTTTCACAGTTTTCTTCTGCACTGATCAAGTCCCACAAGTTAAAAATTCGACTTAATTTTTTAAAAAATTGTTTAAATGAACAAGTTCTGCCCAAGTCTCTTTTACCCAATAGACTCCTTAACATGAGAGATCGTCCTTTTGATGATTTTATGAGAATTATTCTTCAGAAACATATTGAAATAACTAAAATACAGGAGAAGGAAGCATTCAAAATATTGAGAAACAAAAATACTCTTTTAATCAGGCCATTCCATCAGAATGGAAACACAGTATGTTGGATCATTGCTATAATACACTCAGAAGAATTTGTAATGAACTCAAAAACAAACTACAAAGAAAATTAGACATTTTAATTGAAAATAGTGATTGGACAAAGCATGCTAATAACAACTTTGTAATTAACTTATCAGATGAAATTTTAGACAAACATACAACTGCTGCTCTAGGTTTTGGCCTAAGTTTTGCAACTTCAAAAAAACTTAACAATGTTGAAATTGAAAAAAGCCTTTTGTAACTTTGAAAAAATTTCTGATTTGTCCTCTGATGAAATTAATATTAGTAAAGGAATGGTATATAGCTCTATGTTAAAACCAAACATTCCCAATTGCCCTCAAAGATTCTTTAAGGCTTATGATACACTTAATAACAATAAAAATTTGGGCCTTACTAAAGCAGACAAAATAAATGCAATAGTATTTATGAAAGAAAATGATTACCAAGAAAAAATGAATAATCTCTTAGATGATACTGAAACCTATTCGAATCTTAGGAAAAATCCCCTAGAAACCGTTAACAGCAATTTCAATAAAACAATAAAACTTCTACTGAAAGGCAAAGATGAATTAGTCAAACAATTTACTTCCACTAATCCATCTTTGCCTTACATGTATGGACTAATAAAAACACACAAACCAGGGAATCCAGTCAGACCAATTATTAGCTCCATAGGGTCAGTTTCATATAAATTATCCAAATGGCTTGTTGATATTTTGAGCCCTATTGTTGGCAAAATTTCTAACTTTAATGTTAAAAACAACATAGACTTAGTTGATAAATTAAGCTCCTTGACAGACTTAAATGATTTTAACATGGTTAGTTTTGATGTTACTTCCTTGTTTACGAAAGTTCCTGTTGATGATTTTTTAAGTTTCTTATCTGAAGAACTCGTTAACTATGATTTACCATTGCCAGTTCCTATTATCATTAAACTTATTAAACTTTGCATTGTTGATGCAAAATTTGTATTTAATGATAAGTTTTACACTCAGAAGTTTGGTATGGCAATGGGAAATCCTCTTTCACCTGTTCTTAGTAACCTATACATGGAATTTTTTGAAACAAAGATTGCTTAACACAATCCTCCCTAATAGAGCTAAATGGTTCAGATATGTTGATGATATTTTGTGTCTTATGCCCAAAATTGTAGATATACACCATTTCCTTGGAAAATTAAATAGCTTAGCCCATTCCATAAACTTTACTGTTGAGTTTGAAGAAAATAACTCATTACCTTTCCTAGATGTTTTAATTATTAAGGGTAATAATGAATTCAAATTTAAAATTTACAGAAAACCTACAAATAACTGTTCCTATGTCCACTATTATTCTTTGCATCAAGATAGAGTCAAACTGTCTGTTTTCTCATCAATGCTTTTGAGAGCTTTACGAATTTGTAGTCCTGAGTTCATAGATGAGGAAATATTCAAAATTTATGAAATAGGTAATGATTTAAAATACCCAAGAAATGTAATTGATAAATCTTTTAAAGTTGCTAGAAATACTTTTTACAATCCGAAAAGGGACAACCAGCCTTATTCAACTAAAAATATGTTGGTTCTCCCTTACCATGAAAACTTTGTTGATATGCCTTGTCTTCTTAAGACTTTTAATATTAAAGTTGTATTAAAAAATCTTGATACAGTAAAAAACTTTTGATAAAGAATTCCCCCCAAAATGCTGATGGATGTGTCTATAAGATTCCTTGTAAAATTTGCGATAAAGTTTATTACGGTCAAACTGGTAAAAATTTCGAACTAAGATTAAAACAACAAAATTATAGCATTAGAACTGGACAAGATTCCAATGCTCTATTTATTCATGTAAGAGATTTTAACCATCCAATTGATTTTCAAAAAGTTGAGAAAGTAGTATCAAGCAAGTCCATGGTCGACAGGAATGTAATTGAATCTTGTTTCATAAAAAGCAGTTTTGACAATAATATGAATATTTCCTTTGGTTTATATAAATTAGATCCATTTATAATTAATAGAATTCGAGAAGAATTTAATAATACGCTGGACAAATAATAATTTTAAAAATTTTCTTGGGTAGAATAGTTTGCTGGTGGTTGTGGATGAGGAAATATTCAAAATTTATGAAATAGGTAATGATTTAAAATACCCAAGAAATGTAATTGATAAATCTTTTAAAGTTGCTAGAAATACTTTTTACAATCCGAAAAGGGACAACCAGCCTTATTCAACTAAAAATATGTTGGTTCTCCCTTACCATGAAAACTTTGTTGATATGCCTTCTCTTCTTAAGACTTTTAATATTAAAGTTGTATTCAAAAATCTTGATACAGTAAAAAAACTTTTGATAAAGAATTCCCCCCAAAATGCTGATGGATGTGTCTGTAAGATTCCTTGTAAAATTTGCGATAAAGTTTATTACGGTCAAACTGGTAAAAATTTCGAACTAAGATTAAAACAACAAAATTATAGCATTAGAACTGGACAAGATTCCAATGCTCTATTTATTCATGTAAGAGATTTTAACCATCCAATTGATTTTCAAAAAGTTGAGAAAGTAGTATCAAGCAAGTCCATGGTCGACAGGAATGTAATTGAATCTTGTTTCATAAAAAGCAGTTTTGACAATAATATGAATATTTCCTTTGGTTTATATAAATTAGATCCATTTATAATTAATAGAATTTGAGAAGAATTTAATAATACACTGGACAAATAATAATTTTAAAAATTTTCTTGGGTAGAATAGTTTGTTGGTGGTTGTGCAAAGGACCTGTCCAGTTGGGCCGGCGCGCGTCAGGTGTTTAACCGTTGTGCGATCTGATAGTGAGGTGTTGGCCAGACCCCCTTATATAGCTTCCTTGGATGCTTTACTTTCATAGTTCCTTGATAATGTGAGTAGTCACGAAAGCGCTTGGAATTTCTCTATTCTTTCATAATGGTTGTTTTGCATATATATATATATATATATATATATATATATATATATATATATATATATATATATATATATATATATATATATATATATATATATATATATATATATATATATATATATATAGGTAGGGGAAGTAGATTATTCAAATGGCTTACGGAAGAAATCCAAATATTCTTCCTTGAAGCCTTTTTATCCACTTCTCCGAGGCTATGGGTCCCACAATTTACACCAGAGGTGGACCCCATCCTATATATATAATACGTGAACAAACAGCAGAATGGGCGGCGAATCGACCCATGATTCTGGTACCTAGCAGGTCCAGCGCTTTATCATAATTTTACAAGACTTCTAATAGGAAGATTTCGATGATAGATCTTCCGTTCATGTTTCTTTCAGCTGCCATCATCTGTGGACTTTCCATCTTTTCCCAGAGCCTCAGAAGCTCTGATAGTAAACCTGCTTCCGTAACCTTGGAAGCCACATGGTCTGTAAACTCCTTTAACAACACATATCAGAATACAAATCAAACATATTATTATATATCGCAATACATAAAGCAACAAATATCACGGTACTTACCACATAATATCTGACAATATCATTGCTGGAGCAATTATCTCTGCTGGAAGAATATTCTTTCCTGGAACAATACACTTGCAGAAACAATGTGTAACAAAATAGTATTGCAGAAACAATTCAGTTGCTTTACCAATATCCTTTCTGGAACAATAAATTCGACTTTACCATTCACTGAACAATACGAAGCTCCTACTGGAAAAAAGCAGAGGTAACATACAAATTGTTGACGAAACTAAATAATGTTCGGTCAGTCTATGGAGAAACAGATAAAAGTTGTACCATGAACAAAGGAAAAGTCGCTTAATTTGAACACAGACTAATGAGTTAGCTCTCAATGCACTGCAAATCTCATGTAAAATATCTGAAGTCAGTGTTTGTACTCAGGACTACCTAAATTTCAGAGACAATATGTAATGTTTACCTTGTGGAAATCTGGCTGAGCCATGTGTAAGTTGTGGTGTCAGGAGACCTGGCTGAAGTAAACAATGAGGGGAGGATGCAGGGGAATACTGTTTGTATTGCCAATGGTGTTGACATGGGAGGTTGACATATGGGATTGGCATGAGGCGTGGGCATATTGTGTTGACATGTGCTAACATGTATTGACATATGGTGACGAGGTGAATTGATATGAGGAGCTGACATGATGAGCTAGTACACTTCTTGATGTACTGACATGCGCTATGAAGTGGTACTAACATGAATTGCTGACATGTGAAGAGGACATGTGGGGTTAACATGGAAAAAGGTTGATAAAAGTGAGACAAAGAATAGTTAACATTTAACCAAGTTAAATCTACCTTGTAAATAAGAATAAATTTACGGAATTTTCAAGTAAGTTGGTTAAAACACACAAACACACACACAAACACACACACACACACACACACACACACACACACACACACACACACACACACACACACACACACACACACACACACACACACACACACACACACACACTCACACACACATACACAAACACTCACACACACACAATATATATATATATATATATATATATATATATATATATATATATATATATATATATATATATATATATATATATATATATATATATATATATATATATATATATATATATATATATATATATATATGCAACACCCTACCATCCTAATCTACCCGAATGCACATCAACAAAATGTCTATAGTTTTACCTCTAATATAGCTCAAATACTTCGACCAACTCCTGTGAGATAATCAACACCAGAGACAAAATAATTAACTCATATCAGCGTGTAAGAGAAAACTATGCCATGTTTTGTTTACACCTTCCTGGCAGTAAATGTGTCTACCCGTAAACACACCATTCTCAGCTCTCTCCTAACCATTACACACACCAAAGTAAATGCCAGGGTGAGGCACACTCACGTGCCCTAAAATAAATGCATCTCCCATAGGAGCAGTTATGTCATTCAACATAGGGGATGCTGGACCGTCTCCCCACCGTGACATCACCGTGACACGGTGATGTCACTGTGCAAAAAACAGCCAACATAATTTAAAAAACAGAGTTCAGTAGTGTTGATAACACCCGTCACTACCAGACCACAGGTCCTACGGTGCTAGTGGTACCCAATCGGATGTGGCTAGTCAGAAAATTAAAACAATAGGAAAGTCACTCTCAGGTTGGGGGAAATGGGAATAAAACATCACACACACAAAAAAATGCATTACATCTGTACTCTTCTTATACACAAAAACCCAAATATATAAAACCCAGCTACACAGTTACTATCACCACAACAGCAGCACTGCTAATCAGCATACACCTGTAACGCAATGTTAATCATGTTTTATGCTGAAGACGCTCACAGTTATGCTTTACAGCCATACTCTTACACGAACTTTTATACAGGAGAATGTATCATCACAACACGCCAAGCACAGGCGCTAATGAACTCTACTCAAGCACCATACGTCTGCACCATACTCATGTACCATACTCATGTACCATACTCATGTACCATACTCATGTACCATACTCATGTACCATACTCATGTACCATACTCATGTACCATACTCATGTACCATACTCATGTACCATACTCATGCACCATACTCATGTACCATACTCATGCACCATACTCATGTACCATACTCATGTACCATACTCATGCACCATACTCATGTACCATACTCATGTACCATACTCATGCACCATACTCATGTACCATACTCATGTACCATACTCATGTACCATACTCATGTACCATACTCATGTACCATACTCATGTACCATACTCATGCACCATACTCATGTACCATACTCATGCACCATACTCATGTACCATACTCATGTACCATACTCATGTACCATACTCATGTACCATACTCATGTACCATACTCATGCACCATACTCATGTACCATACTCATGCACCATACTCATGCACCATACTCATGCACCATACTCATGTACCATACTCATGTACCATACTCATGTACCATACTCATGTACCATACTCATGTACCATACTCATGCACCATACTCATGTACCATACTTATGTACCATACTCATGTACCATACTCATGTACCATACTCATGTACCATACTCATGCACCATACTCATGTACCATACTCATGCACCATACTCATGCACCATACTCATGTACCATACTCATGTACCATACACATGTACCATACTCATGTACCATACTCATGCACCATACTCATGCACCATACTCATGCACCACACTCATGCACCATGCTCATGTACCATACTCATGTACCATACTCATGCACCATACTCATGCACCATACTCATGCACCATACTCATGTACCATACTCATGTACCATACTCATGTACCATACTCACGTACCATACTCATGTACCATACTCATGCACCATACACATGTACCATACTCATGCACCATACTCATGCACCATACTCATGTACTATACTCATGTACCATACTCATGTACCATACTCATGTACCATACTCATGTACCATACTCATGCACCATACTCATGTACCATACTCATGCACCATACTCATGTACCATACTCATGTACCATACTCATGTACCATACTCATGTACCATACTCATGTACCATACTCATGTACCATACTCATGCACCATACTCATGTACTCTACTCATGTACCATACTCATGCACCATACTCATGTACCATACTCATGTACCATACTCATTCACCATACTCATGTACCATACTCATGTACCATACTCATGCACCATACTCATGTACTCTACTCTTGTACCATACTCATGCACCATATTCATGTACCATACTCATGCACCATACTCATTCACCATTCTCATGTACCATACTCATGCACCATACTCATATACCATACTCATGTACCATACTCATGTACCATACTCATGTACCATACTCATTCACCATACTCATGTACCATACTCATACACCATACTCATATACCATACGCATGCACCATACTCATGTACCATACTCATGTACCATACTCATGTACCATACTCATGTACCATACTCATGTACCATACTCATTCACCATACTCATTCACCATACTCATGCACCATACTCATATACCATACTCATGCACCATACTCATGTACCATACTCATGTACCAAACTCATGTACCATACTCATGTACCATACTCATGCACCATACTCATGTACCATACTCATGTACCATACTCATGTACCATATTCATTCACCATACTCATTCACCATACTCATGCACCATACTCATATACCATACTCATGCACCATACTCATGAACCATACTCACGTACCATACTCATGTACCATACTCATGTACCATACTCATGTACCATACTCATGCACCATACTCATGAACCATACTCATGTACCACACTCATGTACCATATTCATGTACCATACTCATTCACCATACTCATGTACCATACTCATGTACCATACTCATGTACCATACTCATGTACCATACTCATGTACCATACTCATTCACCATACTCATGTACCATACTCATGCACCATACTCATGTACCATACTCATTCACCATACTCATGCACCATACTCATGTACCATACTTATGTACCACACTCATTCACCATACTCATGTACCATACTCATGCACCATACTCATGTACCATACTCATGTACCATACTCATTCACCATACTCATGTACCATACTCATGCACCATACTCATATACCATACTCATGTACCATTCTCACGTACCATACTCATGCACCATACTCATGTACCATACTCATGTACCATACTCATGTACCATACTCATGCATCATACTCATGCACCATACTCATGTACCATACTCATGCACCATACTCATGTACCATACTCATGTACCATACTCATGTACCATACTCATGTACCATACTCATGCACCATACTCATGTACCATACTCATGTACCATACTCATGCACCATACACATGTACCTTACTCATGCACCATACTCATGTACCATACTCATGTACCATACTCATGTGCCATACTCATGTGCCATACTCATGCACCATACACATACACCATACTTCTGCACCATACTCATGTACCATACTCATGCACCATACTTCTGCACCATACTCATGCACCATACTCATGCACCATACTCATGCACCATACTCATGCACCATACTCATGCACCATACTCATGCACCATACTTCTGCACCATACTCATGCACCATACTCATGCATCATACTCATGCACCATACTCATGCACCATACTCATGCACCGTACTCATGCACCATACTCATGCACCGTACTCATGCACCATACTCATGCACCATACTTCTGCACCATACTCATGCACCATAATCATGAATCATACTCATGCACCATACTCATGCACCATATTTCTGCACCATACTCATGCACCATACTCATGCACCATACTCATACATCATACTTCTGCACCATACTCATGCACCATACTCATGCATCGTACTCATGCACCATACTCATGCACCATACTCATGCACCGTACTCATGCACCATACTCATGCACCATACTTCTGCACCATACTCATGCACCATACTCATGCATCATACTCATGCACCATACTCATGCACCATACTTCTGCACCATACTCATGCACCATCCTCATGCACCATACTCATGCACCATACTCATTCACCATACTTCTGCACCATGCTCATGCACCATACTCATGCACCATACTCATGCACCATACTCATACACCATACTTCTGCACCATGCTCATGCACCATACTCATGCACCATACTCATGCACCATACTCATACACCATACTTCTGCACCATGCTCATGCACCATACTCATGCACCATACTCATGCACCATACTCATACACCATACTTCTGCACCATACTCATGCATCATACTCATGCACCATACTTCTGCACCATACTCATGCACCATACTCATACACCATACTTCTGCATCATACTCATGCATCATACTCATGCACCATACTTCTGCACCATACTCATGCACCATACTCATACACCATACTTCTGCATCATACTCATGCATCATACTCATGCACCATACTTCTGCACCATACTCATGCACCATACTCATGCACCATACTCATGCACCATACTCATGCACCATACTCATGCACCATACTCATGCACCATACTCATGCACCATACTCATGCACCATACTCATGCACCATACTTCTGCACCATACTCATGCACCATACTCATGCAGCATACTCATGCACCATACTCATGCACCACACTCATGCACCATACTCATGCACCATACTCATGCATCATACTCATGCATCATACTCATACACCATACTTCTGCACCATACTCATGCACCATACTCATGCACCATACTCATGCATCATACTCATGCATCATTCTCATGCACCATACTTCTGCACCATACTCATGCACCATACTCATGCACCATACTCATGCATCATACTCATACACCATACTTCTGCATCATACTCATGCACCATACTCATGCACCATACTCATGCATCATACTCATGCATCATACTCATACACCATACTTCTGCACCATACTCATGCACCATACTCATGCACCATACTCATGCACCATACTCATGCATCATACTCATGCATCATACTCATACACCAAACTTCTGCATCATACTCATGCACCATACTCATGCATCATACTCATGCATCATACTCATGCACCATACTTCTGCACCATACTCATGCACCATACTCATGCACCATACTCATGCACCATACTCATGCACCATACTCATGCACCATATACTATGAAGCGCTACTGTTAGGTTCCTCTCTTCTTTTACATCGCATTTCCACATAAGAATTACATGGTATACATTAACACAAAAAAGGTCAGAAATTGAGTAATTAACATTACCAGTAAGTACAGCATTACTGTATATTACCACAAATTCCCATTAACAATAGAACATCTCCAAAGGCACAAACTGCATAGGCTACTTTTCATTTAAGAGTAAACATTAATAAGTGTCCAGCAAAAGTGGATAATAAGTGACAAGTGCACATATTATTATATAGTAATAAACATGTAAATATATGGAATTACATTTGAAAGATTATCACATTATTATCCTTGTCCTCCACTGCAGTCTTAACGAGCAGAACTGACCACTGATATACACACTGTGAAAATGGAAGAGGATGAGAGGGAAAAGTATCAGACTCCAAGTATAGAAACTGGGTGCATAGTCACGAAAAAAAGAATTGGTGTTGCTGTAGCTTGAAAGAAAACACTGGAGTCATAGCTGGTGACTATCAGCTATGACTGTTACAGCTAGATTATCAGCTATCACTATCAGCTCTAATTATCAGCTACAATGTCACTCCTAGGATACCTGGGGTCACCGTTCTATTGGTGATTCCAAAATAATATTGGTGAGTACTGAATAAAACACAACACACAAACCTGGATCACTAGTCATGACCCACATCAACAGTGAGGCATCACTGCCAGCACCAGAATCCATGAGGGACCAAGTAACCTCGTAAACCGTAGCTCTTTGAAAGCATTTGGTCTAGCAGTGCAAAGGACACCAACATAAAACACTTGAGTGAAGCATACCAGCCAGTTCCAAAAGAAAAGGTCGACATACCTTACCTAGGCATGTAAATCTAACGTGACTGCCACAAAAACAAACACCATGGAAATATAATACTCAACTCGCTTCTCTCCTCTAGATGCTCATAGACGCCATTTTCTCACCCACTGCAAACCACTGCAAATCAAGACCAGATAAGTATACTACACAATACATTATGAATATTATTTACTTTCGGAATACTGTATCAGCAACCCCATTCTCTGTTCTCTCCACATAACGAATTATAAAATTACGGGACTGAAGGTTAAAATATTCCCCCTCCCTAGAGAGTCTTTGGTTAAGGTTCCTAATTAGGTGATGGAAACACAAAGGATTGTGGTCACTATACACAGCGACATGATGAGATCCTAAGACTTTCAGAAAGATACTGTGCACCAAACACCAAAGTCAGAATCTTATTTTCTATAGTATAATTTTTTGGATGTTTAATCTTGGAGGAGTTGTTCACAGTAATAATTCTGCTACTTAACGAAACAACACAAAATCATCAGTATCACTGGCAACTCCTTGCACAACTCAGGCTGTGTAAAATTGGAACAGTTCAACCTCAGACCTCTAGTACACCAAGTATGTACATTTACATGGAAACCTTGACTCTGTCCCACAGAAACCTCAAGTACATGAAGCGATGTCGCCGGAATCCGAGAGCCCATCAACCGGTCTAGTTTACATACAAATTTTGCTTCCGCTACTGTAACAGTGACATCCTTTTTCCTAATAAGAAACTTGTCAGTTTTAGTTATTAAATTTACCTTGCGGATAATCAGTGAACATTCTCAGGGAACATCCCGTTGGGGAACATATTAAAAAGGACGATACCCACTGACTCGTGCTGGGTACAGTCAAAACATTCTAGCTGAAACCCCCTAACCTGTTCCAGCATACACCTTTTCATGCCCATTCATCCTAAAAAAAGGCAAGTGGAATTGGCTCAGCTTTCCTAACTTTTACATCTTGAGGATTCAATTTTAAGGACATTCTAAAACTCCTCTACAAAGTTACGCAGAGGCCGAACCAACCCTCCAACCTTTTCCTCAGTAAGGCCTAAAACACACATATTTCAAGGTCTTATAAAATTTTAGTTAATCTTAAATGCTCATATACCAGCACAAACACATCACTGATTTTCATAAGTTCACCTCTCACTGTAACAGTATCTATACCAGCTCTCTGATATTTCAGTTAGTTCATGTGGACCATTCGCTTGGATTTATGCTGTTGAGGCATACTAATTTTGTAGTTTACCTCTGAGAACTTTTCCACCACCGTGTACAGCACACTATACCTCATCTTCAAGGCATTTCCAGGAACCGGCTCCATTGCCAGCACCTTTCCAGCCTCCAGAGTATGTAGCACTCCCGGAGGGTTCCACTACATCATCCTGGTTTGCCTTGTGGGCAGGTTCACTGGTACCCTTCGTCTAATGTGAATCAAATGGTCACTGAAAATAAGAAAAGGCTCTGAAGATATACCTTATATCTTTGACGAGGTCTGAGTTCAGGCCGTCTGTTGCTTGCCTAGTCAACCAGGCTGTTGCCACTGGTGGCCCCTTGATCAACATACCCATCAATGCCTGGTTGACCTGTCACCTGGTGAAGACACCTGTCCAGTTTCCTCTTGAAAACCTGTTTCTGATATCTTCTGGTAAGATGTTAAACAGTCTGGGGCCAAGAACAACAGTGCAATATTACCTTATTGAGCCCACTGCACCTGTGCTGTTCAGTAGGTTTATTTTGCACTTTCGCCCACACTCTAGTATGTTGTTATGGCAGTGTACAGATTTGGAGCAAGGCCTTAAAGCACTTTCCAGGTAAATATTACCATGTATCTCTCTGTCTCTCTGTCTCTCTCTCTCTCCTCTGCTCCAGTGAGTACATATTTAAGGCTATCCCTGTCATTTAAAGTCTTCATTGGTTCTATGTTGGCCGTAAACGATTTCTGTATCTGCTCCAGCTTTGATATTTCAAGACCTGATCGGGGCAATCAACACTAAGCAATATTGTAATTTGAGAGAACAAGCGATTTGAAAAGTGTCACAATTGGCATAATTTCCCATGTTTTGAAAATTTTCCTTATCCAATTTGTCGTCTTCCTCACTGTAGCGACTATAACCTTATTATGTTCTTTGAAAGAAATTTCAGGATATTGTGGGGGAGCCAGTGTTCTCCCAAAATAGTTGATGGCCCCAGGCTTGGTGGCCACCAATCAGGTGAAACCACTCTGTTTTCCTTGACTGTAGGAGTGATCGGCAATGGTAGATTTAGTCTAATATTAAAGTCTCCCAAAACTTCCTGAAAATATTTAGATATAAAATTTTACTTATACGAAAGTCTAAGTGAATAAAAAATTTCACCTGGAAGAAAAATAATTTGTTAATATACACTGGTTTCCCAGCTTTCCCTTCTTAATACGAAAATATTCTCACATAGAGATCTGTGCCACATGTTAGCATGCTTCCTTAACTCCATCAGGCGATACTTCTTCAGAGGGAGCTTTCTGGCAGGTGTACGCCTCCACTGCAAAAGCAAACATTTGGAATGTTTGGGAACCACAGCTTTAGTAATAGCTGACAACTGAATAGCTTTTAGGGTGTCACCACCTCCCTGGGTCTCAACCAGCTGTTGCTATTAAGCCACAGTGGTCACTCCCGCCAGCAGACTGGAGTCCACCTCGGCCAGTTCATCACTGCTCCTACCTCTCCTCTGTTCATCAATGCTCCTACCGCAAGAAATACTCTCCAAACAAAAATCATCATCAGAATAATTATTATTATCATTGTTATTCTTTTTTTCATCTGCTTAGTCATAACACTCGTTAAAAACTGTTCAGGCACAATTACTTCATCTTTTTCCTCCCAAACATGTAAATTTGAATCACTACAAACTAAACATTCATAACTCTTTAGAAGTCCCAAACCAATATTACCACAGAGAAGTAACCAAACTGGTATGCACAGTCTGCCCATAAGCTATGCACTGGCGTCCTAACAGTCTATCACATAATCGCTTTTAAGAAAATGCCCAAACCCAGTGTAGGCATCTTCCGATGCTGGTAATACGCCCTTGTGTAATATAATAAAAGCACTTTATACGTCTCTTAAAGATACAACACCTACCTCAACACTCTGTTGATGCACGGCTACTGTGGACGTACCTAAAATGGCCTTAAACCGAGGTTCTAAAACAGATGGATTTCCTGGTATACTTTGGAATAAAACTGCAATACAAACTACAGCGTGTGTTAGAGGAGCACTAAACCTTGTTATTGGTCCCTCCTGGTATTAAAACTGAATTATCACAATTATTTGATAATTCTCTGGGACATAACTCCCATGTTATGTGTAATCTCTAGGGATAAACAGTTGTCTGAGGGCCCACACACACTGGCTTTAACCAAAAATACATTAAAGCAAAACCCAGCTTATGACCAGACTCTCTAGTAGACTGATAAAAAAAAAAACACAAAATTGGTGGCCATTACACGGCTCAAAACATATTCTTTTATGATAACGGGAGGTTAAATGAACACTGATTTAAGAATATAAACATTTATTTCAACAAGCAGTATATACATCCAACACCACCACCACTGCTGTACCTGGAGTTTACCTGGAGAGAGTTCCGGGGGTCAACGCCCCCGCGGCCCGGTCTGAGACCAGGCCTCCTGGTGGATCAGAGCCTGATCAACCAGGCTGTTGCTGCTGGCTGCACGCAAACCAACATACGAGCCACAGCCCGGCTGATCCGGAACTGACTTTAGGTGCTTGTCCAGTGCCAGCTTGAAGACTGCCAGGGGTCTGTTGGTAATCCCCCTTATGTGTGCTGGGAGGCAGTTGAACAGTCTCGGGCCCCTGACACTTATTGTATGGTCTCTTAACGTGCTAGTGACACCCCTGCTTTTCATTGGGGGGATGGTGCATCGTCTGCCAAGTCTTTTGCTTTCGTAGTGGGTGATTTTCGTGTGCAAGTTCGGTACTAGTCCCTCTAGGATTTTCCAGGTGTATATAATCATGTATCTCTCCCTCCTGCGTTCCAGGGAATACAGGTTTAGGAACCTCAAGCGCTCCCAATAATTGAGGTGTTTTATCTCCGTTATGCGCGCCGTGAAAGTTCTCTGTACATTTTCTAGGTCGGCAATTTCACCTGCCTTGAAAGGTGCTGTTAGTGTGCAGCAATATTCCAGCCTAGATAGAACAAGTGACCTGAAGAGTGTCATCATGGGCTTGGCCTCCCTAGTTTTGAAGGTTCTCATTATCCATCCTGTCATTTTTCTAGCAGAAAACACATAAAGAAAATCACCACAGTTTTACACTCCAAAACAGCAGGCGGCTCAAGTACGTCAACTAGCTCCTGAGAGATAATAAACGCCGAGACAAAAGAATTAACTCATAGCGGGCGTGTAAGAAAAAAAAATCAAGTCGTTCCATGTCCCACACCTGCCCGGCAGTAACTATGTTCCCTGGTAAACATAACAGTCTTGGTACTCTGCTATCCTACAAACACACAATGTAAATAACTGGGCGAGGCACACTTTATGGCCTCTTGTTCCCTAAAATAAACGCATTGCATTATACATACGAGAAGTTAGAAGCTCAAAAATAACCATACTAACATTCCCATCATCATCATCATCAACATCAATAGCAGCAGAACCTTCACAGCCACAACTATAACTACAAACACTAATGCAGCACCACTACCCTTACCACCAACACCATCATCATTACTACTATTATCAGCAGCGCCACCACCATTACTACCACAATCAACACCACCTTCACTAATATCATCAGCGCCACCAACCCCACCATAACCTCAAAAACCATAATCACTATCATTACCCCTACTCTCAACAGCACCATCCCTAACCAACGCCACCTCCATCACCACTAATATCAGGATCACCACCACCTTAACCATGGCTATATATATGTCGTGCCCAATAGGTAAAACTTGCGATTTTGGCTTAAAAAACAACGCTCTTCCGAATAAGGCAAGCGAAAATTTGAGTATGCAATAATTTCCCATAAAATCATTATGATCCTAACGAGAGAAATATATTTCATTGTGTTTGTTTATTATCAAATTATTGTAAACTTATGTAAAATATATAGTTGGATTTAGCTCATCTAAATTGCGCTTCTTATATTTTGGTTACGTAAACTTTCTAAGGTTCTTTGGTACAAAATTATTATTTTTTAAAGTAACATGAATGAAAAAGTTAAATCTTTAAATGTATAAAAGAAAATTTTAGAAAAGACTTAATTTTAAATGAGTTCTTGCTAATTGACCAGTTTTAGCTATCATGCACGACACATACATATGTAAGGGACGCCACTGAGTGGGAATGAATAACTTCAGGTCAAGTACTTTCACACTTCTTAGTGTGTAATTAGGAGCTGTGGCTTGAATTACTTTCCTCTCAAGGAAGGTTCCTTGAAGCTGGTGTGGGGCTCTTGATCTAAGGAATTGGATCTGTGCTTCGGTTCCCTGAATTGAGCCTGAATATCTTCCATCCCCTCCCGACATGCGTACATAATCCTACGGATTCAGCGTTCCCACACGATTATAATAATAATAATTATATTACGTTGTTAAGATCGTCTGTCTGCACTTGGGGAGACAAAAAAGTTATCCATGGAGGCAAAGAAGAGAATATATGAGAGTATTGTGGCACCAACACTCTTACATGGGTGTGCAGCATGGGTTGTAAATGGTGCAGCAAGAAGGAGGCTGGAGGCAGTGAAGATATCGTGACCACTCCTCAAGGGAGGTTCCTTGATGCTGGTGAGGGCTCTTGATCTAGGAAATTGGATTTGTGCTTCGGTCCCCTGAATTGAGCCTGAATACTTTCCATCCCCCCCACAGGTGCTGTATAATCCTACGAGTTTAGCGCTCCCCCATAATTATAACAATAATTATTTTATTGTCGTGTCTAAGTGCAATGTGTGGTGTAATTAGGACTACTTGGGTGGAGTATAAATCTGTAGTGGTGGGGAGGAGGGGAAAGGTTGGAGAGAGAGGGTAAATAAGGTTTTGTGTGCAAGGGGCTTGGACATGCAGCAGGCATGTGTGAGGATGTTAAATAGGAGTGAATGGAGACGAATGGTTAATGGGACATGACAAGCTCTTGGAGTGTGAACAATTAATATTTTGTGAATGAATTCAGAGAAACCGGTTAGCCAAACTCAAGTCTTGGAGGTGGGAAGTACAATACTGCACTTTAAAGGAAGGGTTTAGGATATTGGCTGTTTGGAGTGACATCTAAACTGTTGTATTTGAGCGCCTCTGCAAAGACAATGATTATGTGTGAATGATGGTGAAAGTGACTCACGAAATCGTAATGACACGATTACAAACAAACAAGACGCGTCGGTTTGACATTTTGTGACTCTGATTATGGGTTCTAACCCCACCCGTGGTATAGTTTATGGTTAAAGTGTTGAATGATGGGGAGTGTCATCCTGCCTCGGAGACAGCTGGCATGTTCATCTACAATTATACTGGTGAGTTTTTGTTAATAGCTAAAATGGTAATTTCATGTTTTATATCATTAGTTTTTCATATATTTTTAGCCTATGTACATAGGAAAGCCGTAACAACTTTACGCTTTGTGGTCATCAAAGAAGAGTATTGATTAGCTACATACACTTCAAACTACCTGCTCGATTGTTTGACTGGCTAGTCACAGAGGTGCGACTAGTCAATGGTCCAAGTGGGACCGGAATGTCGTCATAAGCTTCTTTCTTCTATGTGCGACTTATCTGTGTAGTATTTTTGCTTTACGTGGAAGACTTACCCACTGTCCCCAGTCAGGGCTATATTTTCGTCTTGTTATTTGCCTGTTGCTATGTTGTTCACAGCTGCTTCGTTCATTATTCCTGTTTGGTGATCTGGCTGTCTTACTGGTCTAGCAAGCTGTTATATTGCCTCTTTATTGGTTAAACATTTGCTTATCTATGGAATTGTTTTGTCAGTCGCAGTCTAAACCGAGTCTAACCGAGGACATACACAACATACTTATTCTTTTGAGCTCCTTTCATTACAGTATCGTACCAGATGGTACAGTTTATATGTATATTTTGGTGTACAGTATCGTAAGTAAAGTGCTGCTAGCACCATTTAAATTTTATTTACAGACTAAGTCTAATAAGTATAATACATAAAACTACTCAAACTATACACTAAGACTTGTTTAGGAGTCTATGTCTGCAATTATTTTGTTTACGTTCATTGTACATTATTCCACCTGGACACCTCCTTAATAATAATGATAATAATAATAATAATAATAATAATAATAATAATAATAATAATAATAATAATAATAATAATAACAATATATTTATTTCTACAAGTACATGTACAAGGTATACAGCTCAGCTGACATCAATGACATGCCGTTATATAGAAAGTCGCTTGTTTTGCTGAGCATTTCAGGCAAATTAGGTCAGTTTTGTCCCAGGATGCGACCCACACCAGTCCACTAACACCCAGATACCCATTTTACTGATGGAGAACACTGGCAATTGGTAAAAGAAGCACGCCCAGTGACTCTACCCTCGCTTGGAATCGAACCCAAACCCTCACCATGTGAAGCGAGAGCTTTAGTCACCAGGACAAACTTCTCAACTTTTACTTAATAATTGGTTGATATTCATCCAGTTACATTGCTACAGTATAGAACTTTCAAGAAGCCACAAATAATACAGGAAAACTGGAATAGATTTTAAACTAACAATCTGTTACAAACAAACAAACAGAATAAATGCCAGAGGGGATAAGTACGTTGACCTTCTAGGATTCTCTGCAGATATCTACTCTAATAGATGTCGAATTTTGTAACACTTGTGCTCTGGTAGACTCGACTTGGAATGCGACTCATATAGGAAGTTCCTAGATAGGCTGACATAGAAAGGCAAAGTAACAGCTTCCTGGAACATTAAGGACTATCAATTATATATATATATATATATATATATATATATATATATATATATATATATATATATATATATATATATATATATATATATATATATATATATATATAAGGAGAGGAGACCCCTCTCCTCCCCCTACCACCACCATGAACTATATGCGGTATGTGCCATGCGCCATTTTCTCTTCAGCCTGGGCTTACCACACAGTTTGAGGTATGGCAGATGATGAAGCCAGCCAGCCACAAAGCCAGGGAAACAGTGCACCCAACAATGAATGAAGAGGCACATGTCAGGTGTTCGGAGAGTTTCGAGCACGCAACAGGAATGGTCGCATTCGTGCACACAATGGGTGTGCGGGATCACATATACCCCCAGCAGAGAGCAGCCCACAGCCTCCACAGGCAGATGACAATTCCAATGGCAACCTCCTCAGTTGCGATAACCTTCTGTTGGCATTCAAATCCACTGCTAACAGTACCCTATCCCACATCCCTAAAGCGGCTCGCCCATATGCAGCAGGGAAATTCACAGACCTTCTTAAGCAGGCACCATCCAAGCATGGCGCAACCTGATCCTGTTCGGCAGTTCCTGAGAGACGAGGCAAACTGCTAACCACGTCAGTTATCAAGGCAGTGCGCAACTACCCAAGATCGGATAATTGT
>NW_027198945.1:0-37573 GCF_038502225.1 Cherax quadricarinatus
TATAATTTCATTCATTTTCCACCTTTTCCTTTCCTCAGTTCCCATTCTCCTCTTCTATCACCATTTGCTTCTATCTTCTTCTCTTCTCCACTTCTTCCCTCCTACCTTCTTTTCTTCCTTCAGCTCTTCCATCAACCCCCTCCCTTCCCTGCTGCTGACAGATCACTCACGCTGCCACACACAAAGTACCGTCCTGGGGGAACTGGTCCTCCACGCGGAATGCTAATGGCAATAAAATTCAGAACCTTCCCCCCCCCCACACACAAAATTTACAATAAGACTTCTACTTAAACACAGACCAGTCATAGGCCGTCTTATGAGGGGTGATACGAGGCTGTCTTATGAAGGGTGACACGAGCCTGTTTTATGAGGGGTGATACGAGGCTGTCTTATGAAGGGTGACACGAGCCTGTTTTATGAGGGGTGATACGAGCCTGTCTTATGAAGGGTGACACGAGCCTGTCTTATGAAGGGTGACACGAGGCTGTTTTATGAGGGGTGATACGAGGCTGTCTTATGAAGGGTGACACGAGCCTGTTTTATGAGGGGTGATACGAGCCTGTCTTATGAAGGGTGACACGAGCCTGTTTTATGAGGGGTGATACGAGGCTGTCTTATGAAGGGTGACACGAGCCTGTTTTATGAGGGGTGATACGAGCCTGTCTTATGAAGGGTGACACGAGCCTGTTTTATGAGGGGTGATACGAGGCTGTCTTATGAAGGGTGACACGAGCCTGTTTTATGAGGGGTGATACGAGGCTGTCTTATGAAGGGTGACACGAGCCTGTTTTATGAGGGGTGATACGAGGCTGTCTTATGAAGGGTGACACGAGCCTGTTTTATGAGGGGTGATACGAGGCTGTCTTATGAAGGGTGACACGAGCCTGTCTTATGAAGGGTGACACGAGGCTGTTTTATGAGGGGTGATACGAGGCTGTCTTATGAAGGGTGATACGAGGCTGTCTTATGAAGGGTGACACGAGCCTGTTTTATGAGGGGTGATACGAGGCTGTCTTATGAAGGGTGACACGAGCCTGTTTTATGAGGGGTGATACGAGGCTGTCTTATGAAGGGTGACACGAGCCTGTTTTATGAGGGGTGATACGAGGCTGTCTTATGAAGGGTGACACGAGCCTGTTTTATGAGGGGTGATACGAGGCTGTCTTATGAAGGGTGACACGAGCCTGTTTTATGAGGGGTGATACGAGGCTGTCTTATGAAGGGTGACACGAGCCTGTTTTATGAGGGGTGATACGAGGCTGTCTTATGAAGGGTGACACGAGCCTGTCTTATGAAGGGTGACACGAGGCTGTTTTATGAGGGGTGATACGAGGCTGTCTTATGAAGGGTGATACGAGGCTGTCTTATGAAGGGTGACACGAGGCTGTTTTATGAGGGGTGATACGAGGCTGTCTTATGAAGGGTGACACGAGGCTGTCTTATGAAGGGTGACACGAGGCTGTCTTATGAAGGGTGACACGAGCCTGTTTTATGAGGGGTGATACGAGGCTGTCTTATGAAGGGTGACACGAGCCTGTTTTATGAGGGGTGATACGAGGCTGTCTTATGAAGGGTGACACGAGCCTGTTTTATGAGGGGTGATACGAGGCTGTCTTATGAAGGGTGACACGAGCCTGTTTTATGAGGGGTGATACGAGGCTGTCTTATGAAGGGTGACACGAGCCTGTTTTATGAGGGGTGATACGAGGCTGTCTTTTGAAGGGTGACACGAGCCTGTCTTATGAAGGGTGACACGAGGCTGTTTTATGAGGGGTGATACGAGGCTGTCTTATGAAGGGTGACACGAGGCTGTCTTTTGAAGGGTGACACGAGCCTGTCTTATGAAGGGTGACACGAGGCTGTCTTATGAAGGGTGACACGAGGCTGTCTTATGAAGGGTGACACGAGCCTGTCTTATGAAGGGTGATACGAGGCTGTCTTATGAAGGGTGATACGAGGCTGTCTTATGAAGGGTGACACGAGGCTGTTTTATGAGGGGTGATACGAGGCTGTCTTATGAAGGGTGACACGAGGCTGTCTTATGAAGGGTGACACGAGGCTGTCTTATGAAGGGTGACACGAGGCTGTTTTATGAGGGGTGATACGAGGCTGTCTTATGAAGGGTGACACGAGGCTGTCTTATGAAGGGTGACACGAGGCTGTCTTATGAATGGTGATACAAAGCTGTCTCAAAGCCAGCAATCAACACTTCTTTAGATACAAGAAAAGTAAACCACAACTTTTGGCCTCGGTGACACTTAAGCTGCTTTTGACTAAAACACTTGGAGTTTTATGAGTGTAGCTGTTCCAACGAGGGTAGCTTCTCCCTCAGACAGGTGCAGCTGCTGTCCCATTCTTCCCTACCTCGCAGACACCCATTTTTTTTCCTACCTTGCAGACATCTCTTTCATTTCCTCTCTCGCAGACACCCATTTCTTTCCCTACCTCGCAGACACCTCTTTCATTCCCTCTCTCGTCAAGCTATTGTATCCTACGCGACCACCAAAGGCGTTATTATCTTTATCCCAAACATACCCGTGACATACCTGTGACATGCCTGTGACATACTTGTGGCATGCCTGTGGCATACCGGTGACATGCCTGGGATATACCTGTGAAAGGTTTCAAGGGCTCTGCCCTGACAGCCCAGCTTGAGGCAGGGACGCCTTGTTAACCGTGTGGTCAACAAGGCTGCTGTAAAAAAATAACTGCAAAGTATCTCACATAAAATACTTAAACTTGCTGACAAAAAACAAGGACAAAAGTCAGGAGGAGTGCCGTGGAGGGATTAGGGCAAGGAAAAGAAGAAAGAGTTGACATAAAGGATTACAGGTGGGGGAATGTTCGGTGCGAATGTGGGAAGAGGCGAGAGAGTGAGGAGGGGGGGGAAGAGGTGAGAGTAGCAAAGGGGAGTTGAGTTCGTGCACTCTGGTACAAGTTTTGTACTTCATATCAAGTAATTAAATTGAAAAACACATGTAAGACAAAAAAAAAAACATGCATGGTTATCTCATAAAACACACACACACCAGCTAATTAAAATTTAAATAAGATACCAGACATCTGAACCAAATGATATGTAACAGATGGAATATAAATTGTAAATACATATCCAGATGTATTCCTGTTATCCCTCTTGAGGCCTAGTTCCTAGGCCTTGTGTATTCGTAAGCTCCTGTGCCACCCTCCACAGGATTGATACAGGGCACGCAACATACTAGTAACTTCAGCAGCAAAATCTAAAATACAATGTGACGATTAACTTTCATCTTCTTTATCCCAGCTGAAGAGGTCATGAGATACGGAGTATTAATACTGCCTCCTTGTCTTTGCTAATCAGTGGCTAATTAACCCAACGAGCTTCGTATCTGTTATGTTTTACATTTCCATTATTCTTTACGTCATCTCGCAACTCTTTCTTTCATTGTCATTCGCATTCTTCCACTTCTTGCTGATTCGTCTGGTTCTTGCTTGATGTGGATGACTCGGTGTGTCAGGGGTCTGCAAGGATTCTGGTTCCCTCTCTCAGATTATATAGGGAAGGGGAGGGACGAACTTTGGTGTGTGTGTGTGTGTGTGTGTGTGTGTGTGTGTGTACTCACCTATATATTGTTGCAGTGGTCGATTCACAGCTCCTAGCCCCGTACTCACCTATATGTGGTTGCAGGGGTCGAGTCATAGCTCCTAGCCCCGCCTCTTCACTGGTTGATACTAATTCACTCTCCCTGCTCCATGATATTTGTCATACCTCTTCTTAAAGCTCCGTGTGTGTGTGTGTGTGTGTGTGTGTGTGTGTGTGTGTGTGTGTGTGTGTGTGTGTGTGTGTGTGTGTGTGTGTGTGTGTGTGTGTGTGTGTGTGTGTATGTGTAAGGAGGGAAAGGGTTGAGCTTCAGTTCTTGGGCTCGCCTTTTAAGACTGAGTCGAGTGGAGTGATCATGAACTAATGTATCACAGCCTTGAAGCTGGTGGAATGTATCACCTTCCAGTACATGTATATTTCAGCATCTATTTTTTTCCCACCGTTTATCCCTTTTATCATCCGTCCTGCTGTCAGTTCATCCTCCTGTTCATACTTCCGTCAATCTGACAGCCACGGAAGCCGTCGGGTGAACGTGGGGTGAGAGACGCCACAGGTAGACAATTTCGGGGAGTGATATTGGTGGGTCACTACCCTGGGGAGACATTCTCCTGGTCCGCTATCTATTACATCCTCCCCACCTCCACTATCTATTACATCCTCCCCACCTCCACTATCTATTACATCTTCCCCACCTCCACTATCTATTATATCCTCCACACCTCCACTATCTATTACATCCTCCCCACCTCCACTATCTATTACATCTTCCCCACCTCCACTATCTATTACATCCTCCCCACCTCCACTATCTATTACATCCTCCCCACCTCCACTATCTATTACTTCCTCCACACCTCCACTATCTATTACTTCCTCCACACCTCCACTATCTATTACATCTTCCCCACCTCCACTATCTATTACATCCTCCCCACCTCCACTATCTATTACATCCTCCACACCTCCACTATCTATTACATCCTCCACACCTCCACTATCTATTACTTCCTCCACACCTCCACTATCTATTACTTCCTCCACACCTTCACTATTACTTCCTCCACACCTCCACTATCTATTACTTCCTCCCCACCGCCACTATCTATTACTTCCTCCACACCTTCACTATCTATTACTTCCTCCACACCTTCACTATCTATTACTTCCTCCACACCTTCACTATCTATTACTTCCTCCCCACCTCCACTATCTATTACTTCCTCCCCACCTCCACTATCTATTACTTCCTCCCCACCTCCGCAATATATATTACTTCTTCCCTCAGCTTCACTATCTATTACTTCCTCACCACCTCCATCTATTACTTCCTCCCCAGCTCCACGATCTATTACTTTCTCCCCACCTCCATTATCTATTACTTCCTCACCACCTCCACTATTACTTCCATTCCTCTTCTTCCCAATCTTCGTCACGGCCTCTTCCTGCGTCTTCTGTTCTTACAGTGCTACTGATTTCACTGCTTAACACTAATAATAATAATAATAATAATAATAATAATAATAATAATAATAATAAGAAGAAGAAGAAGAAGAAGAAGAAGAAGAAGAAGAAGAAGAAGAAGAAGAAGAAGAAGAAGAAGAAGAAGAAGAAGAAGAAGCAGCAGCAGAAGAAGAAGAAGAAGAAGAAGAAGAAGAAGAAGCAGAAGCAGCAGAAGAAGAAGAAGAAGAAGAAGAAGAAGAAGAAGAAATAATAATAATAGTCCAATACTATTACTACTACTAACAATAATAATAATAATAATAATAATAATAATAATAATAACAATAATAAATGTGCTAGTAATATCAAGTGTAATTACAACCGACTACAATATTACTATGTAATAACAAATATTCCTCTTTGTACGTTATGAAAACTGCTGCAAATATTTTGAAAGCATTACATGCTGGCTGTTATAATTAATATGCAAATTGACACAATGTAATAAACTCATTAACTTTATGAATTTTATCGAGGCAAAATGTTAACTATGATTTGAAAGCAGTTTTGTTGGCCGAAAAGCAGTGATAATAACTCTGTCAACAGCCTCTGTTTACCCGCGCAAGAGGCAAGGGTAAACAGGGAGGGCAACGGGAAAGGGGGAGGGTAACAGGACTAAAAGGGAAAAAAGTTGCAGGACAAGGCACGGGAAAGGAGAGTAAGGAAGGAAGGAAGGGGTGGGGGGGGTTATCTGAGACCTGTTTGAAGAATTTTCTCAATCTCACGGCCCAGTTTGTGGGCCAGGCCCGGGGGTGGCTAGGAAAGGAAAGAGGAAATGTAACAGAGGTAAAATCAGAGGGAGAGATGCAGAGGAAAGAACAGGGTCGAGGGTGAAAGGGAAACAAAAGGGGAAGGGGCAAGGGAAGACAACAGGAATGGGGAATGTGAAAGGGAAAGGATCAGAGAAGAGGGTGGTAGGATAAGGAATAGAAGAGGGGATGGTAGGATAAAGAAACAGAGGAGAGGGTGGCTGGATAAGGAAACAGAGGAAAGGGTGGCAGGATAAGGAAACAGAGGGGAGGGTGGCAGGATAAGGAACAACGGGGAGGGGATAGCAGAATAAGGAAACAGGGAAAATGATGTTTATCATTCTCATGAAATCTCTTAGTAATCAGTAGAAGCTAAGGTAATAACATCACTGTTCTACAATCTTCAACAAAAAAAAAAAGACAAGTTGAGACAAACAGCAGGACGGTGACCTATTCTGGAAAAAAAAAACTGTAAGAAAACTGAACAGAAGAGACTCGAAATTCCTGAATGTGAGAACCATGGGTTTTGTTTACATTTATACTGCAGGTATCTGTCAGGAATGATCAGTGTAACTATGCATTTCGTGGAGGAGACCACCGTGCCTTTATCATAGGGAAGCCCCCGCCAGAGGGCTGTACGAGGTACTCCACTTGACCTAAAGACTCACCGTGCCCTTGTCATAGGGATGTAAACGGTACTACACTTGACACGGATGTTTACCGTGCTCCCGCCAAAGAGCTGTAAACGGTACATCACTCATACACACTCCGACACTCCTTCGGGAGCCACTGCCGGGTCATCACATGAAAAAGACCCAGGCCAGGACCCGTCCTGGCAAACCTACATGAACATGTGGAGAGACCCATGGCTGGTGGCTGTCTACGAGTGTTGTTAGTGTTAAAGCTGACATGTGTACGTAGTTGTCTCTGTTTACAAATTAAAATATTAAATTTGTGTGAATATTCCTCAGGTACATCAGTAAAAAAAATTACAATCACCTAAAAATATATATCTGTGTTTATAATCTTTGGCGTCATCGATACTCCTGGTGACAGTAATGACAGTGACGTCTCTTTCTCTGACCCGCCCCGCCTTGCTTTCACCGCTCCTCACCACCAAAAAAAAGCTGAGGACCTCTTTCCTTTCCTCAGCGGCCGCAATGGTCTAAGCTACAAGTCGAGTCACTGTCGCCTCAATATGTAGATATGTAGCCAGCTCCAGCTATATTTTTGGTTCCCTTCAGAATTTCCTTTCTCGAATTGAGTATGCATTGAAAATAGTTGTGAGGCGTGAAGGAATCTGTATCGGGAAAGTTTTTAAGAGAGGTGGGAGCGGTAATGACGGGCGTAGGTAACGACCTGACAACTTGCCTTTCACACCATCTGTACGCGTAAAGAACTCTCTGCGGAGCGTTACAAACCTTTCCTTTTAAGACTCCTCCGTGAATGATCACAGTCTCTCTCTCATTCCCTCCATTCCTTCTTCTTCCCTCCTTGTCTCCTTCTCTTCCTGTTCGTCTGCTTCCTTCTCTTTCCTTGCTCGGGAGATTTATTCATGCCAAGGACAATAGAACCTTATGACTTACACTATATGAGACCCCAAGGAAGAGCAGGGAGAGAAAATATGTTACTGGGGAGGAGAGATGCTAGTGTTACTGGGGAGGAAAGATGCTAGGGAGAGTGTTACTAGGGAGGTGTTACCAAGGTAACACCTCCCTAAGGAAGAGGAGGAGGGAGATTATGAAGAGACTGTTGATGGGAAGAATTTTACTAAGGAAAACCCACACTGAGGAAGAGGATCATGGTGACATAGAATCACGACATACACAACACAAGAGTACTAACAGAGCAAAGACTTCGATAAACACGGAGGAGTGTTCCGAATAAAAGGACACAGATGAAAAAAAATACACTCGGAGGAACCAAGGGTAACGAAATATACTTTTCAGTACAAAGGTAACGAGGAAAGAGCTAAAGTCTTCAGGAAGGAGAGACAATCTGCGTGCATTAAAGCAAAGAAGTGTTACTGTCTTTTTCGGTGATGTGGAGAGACTTGCGCATCACATTTTACGATGTGATGTTTATTTTTTTTTTACGAAGTTGACGGGTAAAGTAAATAATACTTGAAACTCACGTCAGGAAAATTATCCCAGTTATCCTGACAAACAAAATACCATCACCACTGCATGAGCCCAAGACACTTGTGACATCAATGCTAGCTACATCAGTGTCAGTGACATCAATGCCGGTAACATTACTGCCGGTGACATCAATGCCAGTAACATCAATGTCAGTGATATCAGTGCTAGCAAAATTTATATATTTCTTACAAATCTCGAAGCTGGGAAGAAAAAAAACCGGGTTAACAGGTGAACAAAATAAATAAAGAGAGAGAGAGAGAGAGAGAGAGAGAGAGAGAGAGAGAGAGAGAGAGAGAGAGAGAGAGAGAGAGAGAGAGAGAGAGAGAGAGAGAGAGAGAGAGCAAACATGTGCCCCAGCTTGACCTCTGCTTATCGTTCCTGGCCTCACCACCACAAGCCACATAACACCACCACAAACACCGCCTCCCTTGTAAATATTGTTGCAATTATTTTAGGCACCTTTAGTCAGTAATTTGAGTGTGTGCGCGAGAGGTAGGGAACGCCAGGCATCCTGGGGCGGGCCATTGTTCCCCTCGGGCACACCTACTTGCCCGCCCATTATATTTTTTTCCCTCAGTAATTGACTAGGGCGGGAAGGGTTGTTGGGACTCGAATAAAAACTGCCGTCTGCTGCTGTCGGGTCAAGAAAATCAAAAGACTCCCAACAAAACTAGTACTAGAACTGAGTACCAGAACTACAAGAACCTTAAGGAACAATAACAATTCAACTAGAGGAGAGAAGGGAGAAGACTACATTCGGATTAACCTAAGAGCGTTAATAACCTGGAATTACCCAGAGAAGCCATCCAGTATGGTTTATTTGTGATGGCGTTCTTAAGTTCTATCCCCTAAGATGAACTTCATAATAGTCGATTAACTCATAGGTATCTCTTTACTGTTTGGTGAACAGAAGCAGGAGCAGGGAAAAGGTATTTACTGTTGCAAATTTCGGCCCTGGGCCAGGCTTGTCTGGTGCTTACCCGATGGCGGCTCGCTGGCCTTGGTAGAAATACTTGTCCAGTTTCCTCTTGAAGACTTCCTCACTTGTCCAGAGACTATGGAAGTTGATACAGTGTTCTCTCATTGTGTTCACGGCGCCTCTGCTTTTTACTGGGTTTATTTCACGCTTCCTCCCATCTTTTTCACTCCAGTATGTTGCCATGACTGTGTGCAGATTTATGACTAAGCCTCCAAGTATTCTCCACGTAAATATTACCAACAAACGAAACTTAAAAACACAGAAAAAGCCCAGAGAAAATTATGACATTTTTCGAGTATAGGTACGATGAATCATTAGAGGCCAGAAACCAGTTAACCGGTCGATGGAAATTATAAAGCGGGCCAGGGGCTGTGAAACGACCAATTATAATACAACTAGGTGAGACAATGCCATTAGCAAGCTGTATCTGCTAGTAGATTTTAAATTTTGCCACCGAAAAAGGCTGGTTTATTGTGCACAGTATAACCATCGTATGGAGGGTCGAGCAAGAACATATGGATACACAAAAGGCCTAGGAACTAGGGCCCCAAAAAAACAACAGTACACACACACACACACATACACACACACACACACACACACACACACACACACACACACACACACACACACACAGTATATATAATTTATGGGTGAACACTAACCGTTAAGAATTTACTAACCTCCTACCATGAAGTGAACCAAAATACAACCCACAAGGGCGTTAAATCTTAACCAGGAGGAATCCCTTCATTTGCCTCGACACCCCTTCACCCTTTCTCGCAAACACCCAACACCCCTTCACCCTTTCTCGCAAACCATCCCTACCCAGGGCCAGCCCCCGACACACCTCCCTCGCTTTGTTCCTCCTCCGATCCCTCACCCAGTACCATAAACAAGGGCAAAAGTAATGGGTGGGTGGCCGCCCATTATCTGAGGAGGGGAAGATGTCCTGTATCAGGCCACAATCTCTAGGGTGGTGAAAGCTGGCTGCCTTCCTTCCTTCCTTCCTTCATTATCTCCCTCCTTTCTGTCTTTCTTCCCTCCTTCCCCACTGCTCGCATTTCTTCCCTCCTTCGTTCATTCTCCCCCTCCTTCATTCCACCCTTCTCTATCACTTTCATTCCTTCCCTCCCTTACCCTCTCATGCCCCATTCCCGTTGTCCTACTTCCTTCATTTCCCCAGAGCCTCGTTTACTCCTTCATTCCTCTCGTACCACCCTTCCTCATTCAATAATTCCTTCCCTTTCTTCCTCCCTCCGTCCTTCACTCCCTCCCTCTACCAACCCTAACACTCCGTACATCCCATCCATCCACCAGCAAGTCTGAAACAAGAGTTGGACAGACACTGTACGAAATAGTTCGGCAGTTACTTGCCCATAAAAGTGGTCTGCAAGTGGTGGTACCATTACCTAGTCGCTGGTATCTCTCCCTCCATCACCTCTGAAACAACTAGCCTCTATCCCAACAGATGACGCGGGTAGACGTATTTAGTCACGTATCCACTTGAGTCATGTGACACAGTGTCGTGTAGGACAATAGTGGACTAGTTAAGTTGTAAACTAATGGAGGAAAGACACTTTTCCAGATTGATTTAAAAAACACACCTGAGCAAGCACTACCTGGAGGTTATTCCGGGGATCAACGCCCCCGCGGCCCGGTCCATGACCAGGCCTCCCGATGGATCAGGGCCTGATCAACTAGGCTGTTACTGCTGGCCGCACGCAGTCCAACGTACGAGCCACAGCCCGGCTGATCCGGCACTGACTTTAGGTATCTGTCCAGCTCTCTCTTGAAGGCAGCCAGGGATTTATTGGCAATTCCCCTAATGCTTGATGGGAGGCTGTTGAACAGTCTTGGGCCCCGGACACTTACGATGTTTTCCCTTAGTGTACCAATGGCGCCCCTACTTTTTATTGGGGGCATTTTGCATCGCCTGCCCAGTCTTTTACTTTCGTAGGGAGTGATTCCTGTGTGCAGATTCGGGACCATTCCTTCCAGGATTTTCCAAGTGTAGATTATGATATCTCTCCCCCTCCTGCGTTCCAACGAGTACAAGTCAAGTGCTTCCAAGCATTCCCAGTAGTTAAGGTGCTTGACAGAACTTATACGTGCAGTAAAGGATCTCTGTACACTCTCTAGATCTGCGATTTCACCTGCTTTGAATGGAGATGTTAATGTACAGCAGTATTCCAGCCTAGAGAGAACAAGTGATTTGAAAAGGGTCATCATTGGCTTGGCATCTCTCGTTTTGAACGTTCTCATTATCCATCCTATCATTTTCTTTGCACGTGCGATCGTGACACTGTTGTGATCCTTGAAAGTGAGATCCTCAGACACTACTCCCAGGTCCCTTACATTATTTTTCCGCTCTATTGTATGGCCGGAGTCAGTAGTATACTCAGTTCTAGTTATTATCCCCTCCAATTTTCCATAACGGAGTAGTTGGAATTTGTCCTCATTGAACATCATATTGTTTACCGTTGCCCACTGGAAAACTTTGTTTATATCTTCTTGGAGGTTAACCGCGTCCTCAGCAGATGACAGCCTCATGCAGATCCTAGTATCATCCGCAAAGGATGATACGGTGCTGTGGTGTATATCTCTGTCTATGTCTGATATGAGGATGAGGAATAAGATGGGGGCGAGTACTGTGCCTTGTGGAACAGAGCTCTTCACTATGCACATTTCTTAGAAAACGTTTCGGTCCTGGGACCCAAAAGTTTTGTAGTAAATATGTCTTAGTGTTTGTTCACGTGTCCTTTTAAATCAATGTGTTGGTGTGTATTACCAAGGTTCATACCACACTCTGCAGAGTAAGCTTTTACTAGGACAACTTTTCGCTCTGTGCAGAGCTTAGTCATTGTTTTATAACGCTCTCCACAGAGCGAAACGTTGTCTTAAAGCTTGTTCTACAACTTCTGCCGTAGTCATCATACTTGTCAGCAATACGCTGTTGGTTGCAACTTTTAATAAAGGAAATGTTTCGCCACGAGTAACTTCTTCCATGCTAAGATTGAAGCAGCCACTCGTGCGAAACGTCTCTTGTAATGTCCTGAACGGTACGTAAATGTCTTTATCTACAATTCACCATTCTTCCCAACTCGGGTAAACACGAGTTTACCCTCCAACTACTGGTCTGTGTAAAAGGTGCTGGTGAAGCTCCGATATACATCCGAGTAATACCGAAACTTTTAGCAATAACATCCAGAGAGGTGTTGTGAGGTTGGCAGGGGAAAACGAGCAATCTTCTGAGGTAGGAGGCAGGGAAATAATACTAGATGGAAGGGAAAGTGCGGTCATTTACCACAATAACAGCCATGTCAACTATCAGCAACGATTCTCTACAGCCATGTCACAAAGGCAGCCTCCTGCTTCCTTTGTTTTTCCTGCTTCCTCTGTTCTTCCTGCTTCATCCACCCTCCGTGCCTGCTGTTTCCTCTGTTCTTCCTGCATCCTACTGCCTCTATCTTCCCTATCTCCTACTTCCCGCACCGTCAGTTACCACAACTATCCACAACCATAACAACCACGACCACCACAACTCACACGCCCCAACACGCGCCTCTCAGAGGAAGCACCCGTCAGGAAATTTTGTTTGCATGTATTAAGGAACATTTACAGCTTCTGCCCAAAATTCCCCACCTGAATATTCAGAACCAATTTGTGGAAGCGGTGGTTTTTATGACAGGTAATGAGTTGTGATGAGCTGTAGTTAGTTACCCGGTCCTCGGGGGTGCTCGGGGAGGGGGAGGGATGCACCAAAGGGGTCCTGTGTCTCTCACTCTAGTTGCTCTCCTAAGTGTTATCCTGGGTTATCTGCTCCTGGGAGGCGAGGGAAGGATGCTGCACCTGTGTGTTCCTCTCTCTCTCTCTCTCTCTCTCTCTCTCTCCCACCTGCACTCCTTCCACTTTCTTCCTCCTTTACACTTTCTCTTCCTTATTTTCTTAATCCTTTACTCTCCCTCCCTCATTCTCCTTCCTTTCTCCCTTCTCCCCCACTTTTCTTTACTGACGAACTCCAAGAGTGAAGAAAATGATAAAAAAATATAACCTTTGATATACCTTTGATATATCAAAGGTATAACCATGGAGTCCTTGATAACGACGTAATAACAACACCCTTGATAACGTAATAACAACGCCCTTGATAACGATATAATAACGTCCTTAATAACGACGTAATAACAACACCCTTGATAACGTAATAACAACGCCCTTGATAACGATATAATAACGTCCTTAATAACGACGTAATAACAACGCCCTTGATAACGGTGTAATCACAAGCTATTGAAAGTAATCGATGTTAGGAGGGAAGGGAGATAAAGCCTGGCCTCACCCTTGATTATTTCAAGGTAGACTACACTATCCTTCAGCAACACTGCTTACTTCTTTCAATTGTATCTGGGGGTAAAATTCCTTGTAATACAGCAGCGGAGGCAGGATACTCTACTCCGGCCAAATCTCCGAGCAACTGGGCTGTTGGTGATGGCTATGGGGGTTCGTGTTGCTCATAATAATGTTCGCGGGTGTAAAGAAAGATATGGGAGTACAATACAGGAGACAGCACATTTCGAACAGGTATAAGAAACTGCCAGTTTGCAACACACACACACACACACACACACACACACACACAGACACACACACACACACACACACACACACACACACAAACATGCATACTGTGTAGAGAAACTATACACGACTTCTTGCTCTATACAGCTTTATCATCTTCTGTTTAGAGCGAAACGTGCCAGTCACTATTCAAAGATAGAATGATGCATTAAAAAACATAAGTAGCTGAACATCTACACGTGAGAGACTTGTATGATGAACATCTAA
The DNA here is from genome assembly GCF_038502225.1 of Cherax quadricarinatus. NCBI lineage: Eukaryota > Metazoa > Arthropoda > Malacostraca > Decapoda > Parastacidae > Cherax > Cherax quadricarinatus. The sequence continues at coordinate 13,798 of NW_027198945.1, forward strand.
ATTCACGTTGCAACTGCAACTTGTTTCGTCAAGTTACAGCTGCAACTTACACAAGTTTCATCAAGTAGCAGCTGCAACTTATGGATAACTATTACGTTTCGACACTGATGCAACAATTGTTCTTTTCTTTGTGTTTTATGAGCATGTAAGATAACAGGTAAGTCTTACCAAACTTCTTCTTACATTCACTATACACTAACCTTTACTTCCACCCGTGTTTCTTATTTTTTATTACTGTGGCATTTCTTTTCCAATCAGAGGCCTGATTCTAGACCGGGTCGCGGAGGCAATGATACTCAGAACCATTAAGAGATACAACAGATAACAAGAAGCACAACACGAGCCTCAGAGATGCACCAGGAAATGCAGACTGCAGCCTCTGCTGTAGTGAAACTTATACCTGGAGTATACCTGGAGAGGGTTTCGGGGGTCAACGCCCCCGCGGTGCGTCTGAGACCGGGTCTCCGGGGAATCGTCACAAAATATTAGCTTACCTCCGGTCAATGTGCGTCATCCTTGATCCTTTTCAAATCACTTGTTCTCTCTAGGCTGGAATACTGCTGTACATTAACATCTCCATACAAAGCAGGTGAAATCGCAGATCTAGAGAGTGTACAGAGATCCTTTACTGCACGTATAAGTTCTGTCAAGCACCTTAACTACTGGGAACGCTTGAAAGCACTTGACTTGTACTCGTTGGAACGCAGGAGGGAGAGATATATCATAATCTACACTTGGAAAATCTTGGAAGGAATGGTCCCAAATCTGCACACAGAAATCACTCCCTACGAAAGTAAAAGACTGGGCAGGCGATGCAAAATGCCGCCAATAAAAAGTAGGGGCGCCATTGGTACACTAAGAGAAAACACCATAAGTGTCCGGGGCCCAAAACTGTTCAACAGCCTCCCATCAAGCATTAGGGGAATTGCCAATAAACCCCTGGCTGCCTTCAAGAGAGAGCTGGACAGATACCTAAAGTCAGTGCCGGATCAGCCGGGCTGTGGCTCGTACGTCGGACTGCGTGCGGCCAGCAGTAACAGCCTAGTTGATCAGGCCCTGATCCATCGGGAGGCCTGGTCGTGGACCGGGCCGCGGGGGCGTTGATCCCCGGAATAACCTCCAGGTAGACACGGCCATCTTGTGCACGGTTTGGTAGAACACAGACTTCAAGTCAGAACCATCGTCTGTCAACATATCGAATTAACAGAATACTCGCAACCAAAAAAATTTGCAAAGCATTGAGAGTACGGCGAGTAAAACGCTGATTAGAGAGGAGTCTTCAGCGAAACGGTGGTGATTCAAGACTCCTCTGCAGTGTTTTGTCACTTGTAACTAACGCCTAAGCCATCTGTGTATATACCAAAATAATATAAGTATTTGTAACCAAGGTTAAACCAGCCTACTGCAACATTCGTCACTCTGTTAACATTGTACTCTAAATAAGTCTAAATCTGGCTACTACTACTTATATTGCAAGTTGCTCCAGAAATGTGCTCACCATCATTCATGTATCAACTTCAAGATATCACATTTCATCCCGTGTGAGGAAATATGAGAGGGAAATATAGCTAGCAACACAGAGCTGGTGTTTCCAGTACGTTAATTCAGGCAGAGTAAGACAGCAGCAGCATACTGTTCGCGTACCCAATTTTCTTGAATAAATAAACAAAAAAGTAATCTATATCGTAAGAGCCCCTGTCCCCCTCCCCTAGGTAGTTTGAAGAGGTGAGGTAGAGCGATGGAAGCTAGGTGAAGGATAAAAGAGGAGGGAGGGCTGATAATGAGGTAATGGGAAGGCAGGAATAGGGAAGGGTGATACAAAGGGGAGGAAAAACCTGATAATGAAAGCGGGAATGAAGCTATAGAAAGCAGTAAGGGAAGGGAAACGGAGGCTAAGTAAGGGAAAGGGAAGCTAAAGGGAAGGGACGTTAAATGGAGTAGGAAAAGTCTTCGATACGCCACTTACCACCAACACTCACTGTCCCATCCACCCTCCCCCTTCCTTTGAAGATTACCACCCTCCCTCCCTCCCCTAGTTAACTTTACTCCCCAGTGGTAAGTGCCTTAAGGACCTCCCTTCTCTTAGCTACAGATGAATCATCGTCAAGGGAGCTGCTCGGTCACAGCAGCTTGTTTGTGATGACCACTCCTGCACCACTCAACACCTGTCACTCACTTGTCTGTGATGACCACTCCTACACCACTCAACACCTGTCACTCACTTGTCTGTGATGACCACTCCTGCACCACTCAACACCTGTCACTCACTTGTCTGTGATGACCACTCCTACACCACTCAACACCTGTCACTCACTTGTCTGTGATGACCACTCCTGCACCACTCAACACCTGTCACTCACTTGTCTGTGATGACCACTCCTACACCACTCAACACCTGTCACTCACTTGTCTGTGATGACCACTCCTACACCACTCAACACCTGTCACTCACTTGTCTGTGATGACCACTCCTACACCACTCAATACCTGTCACTCATTGGTTGTGATGACCACTCCTACACCACTCAACACCTGTCACTCACTTGTCTGTGATGACCACTCCTACACCACTCAATACCTGTCACTCATTGGTTGTGATGACCACTCCTACACCACTCAACACCTGTCACTCACTTGTCTGTGATGACCACTCCTACACCACTCAATACCTGTCACTCATTGGTTGTGATGACCACTCCTACACCACTCAACACCTGTCACTCATTGGTTGTGATGACCACTCCTGCACCACCCAACACCTGTCACTCGTTTGTGATGACGATTCCTGCACCACTCAACACCTGTCACTCACTTGTCTGTGATGACCACTCCTACACCAATCAACACCTGTCACTCATTTGTGATGACCACTCATGTACCACTCAACACCTGCAGTCACTTGTTTGTGATGACCACTCCTGCACCACTCAACACCTGTCACTCACTTGTCTGTGACGGTCACTCCTGTTCCACTCAACACCTGTCACTCGTTTCTGATGACCACTCCTGCACCACTCAACACCTGTCACTCACTTGTCTGTGATGACCACTCCTACACCAATCAACACCTGTCACTCATTTGTGATGACCACTCATGTACCACTCAACACCTGCAGTCACTTGTTTGTGATGACCACTCCTGCACCACTCAACACCTGTCACTCACTTGTCTGTGACGGTCACTCCTGTTCCACTCAACACCTGTCACTCGTTTGTGATGATCACTCCTGCACCACTCAACACCTGTCACTCACTTGTCTGTGATGACCACTCCTGCACCACTCAACACCTGCAGTCACTTGTTTGTGATGACTCCTACACCACTCAACACCTGCAGTCACTTGTTTGTGATGACTCCTACACCACTCAACACCTGTCAGTCACTTGTTTGTGATGACCACTCCTGCACCACTTAACACCTGCAGTCACTTGTTTGTGATGGCCACTCCTGCACCACTTAACACCTGCAGTCACTTGTTTGTGATGACCACTCCTACACCACTCAACACCTGCAGTCACTTGTTTGTGATGACTCCTACACCACTCAACACCTGTCAGTCACTTGTTTGTGATGACCACTCCTGCACCACTTAACACCTGCAGTCACTTGTTTGTGATGGCCACTCCTGCACCACTTAACACCTGCAGTCACTTGTTTGTGATGACCACTCCTGCACCCCTTAACACCTGCAGTCACTTGTTTGTGATTACCACTCCTGCACCACTTAACACCTGCAGTCACTTGTTTGTGATGACCACTCCTACACCACTCAACACCTGCAGTCACTTGTTTGTGATGACCACTCCTACACCACTCAACACCTGTCAGTCACTTGTTTGTGATGACCACTCCTACACCACTCAACACCTGCAGTCACTTGTTTGTGATGACCACTCCTACACCACTCAACACCTGCAGTCACTTGTTTGTGATGACTCCTACACCACTCAACACCTGCAGTCACTTGTTTGTGATGACCACTCCTGCACCACTTAACACCTGTCACTACCTGCTTAATCCTCAGTACAGTACCTGCATGATCCTCAGTACACTACCTGCTTGATCCTCAGTACACTACCTGCTTGATCCTCAGTACACTACCTGCTTGATCCTCAGTACACTACCTGCTTGATCCTCAGTACACTACCTGCTTGATCCTTAGTACACTACCTGCTTGATCCTCAGTACACTACCTGCTTGATCCTCAGTACACTACCTGCTTGATCCTCAGTACACTACCTGCATGATCCTCAGTACACTACCTGCTTGATCCTCAGTACACTACCTGCTTGATCCTTAGTACACTACCTGCTTGATCCTCAGTACACTACCTGCTTGATCCTCAGTACACTACCTGCTTGATCCTCAGTACACTACCTGCTTGATCCTCTGTACACTACCTGCTTGATCCTCTGTACACTACCTGCATGATCCTCAGTACACTACCTGCTTGATCCTCAGTACACTACCTGCTTGATCCTCAGTACACTACCTGCTTGATCCTTAGTACACTACCTGCTTGATCCTCAGTACACTACCTGCTTGATCCTCAGTACACTACCTGCTTGATCCTCAGTACACTACCTGCTTGATCCTTAGTACACTACCTGTTTGATCCTCAGTACACTACCTGCTTGATCCTTAGTACACTACCTGCTTGATCCTTAGTACACTACCTGCTTGATCCTCAGTACACTACCTGCTTGATCCTTAGTACACTACCTGCTTGATCCTTAGTACACTACCTGCTTGATCCTCAGTACACTACCTGCTTGATCCTCAGTACACTACCTGCTTGATCCTCAGTACACTACCTGCTTGATCCTTAGTACACTACCTGCTTGATCCTCAGTACACTACCTGCTTGATCCCCAGTACACTACCTGCTTGATCCTTAGTACACTACCTGCTTGATCCTCAGTACACTACCTGCTTGATCCTCAGTACAGTACCTGCTTGATCCTCAGTACACTACCTGCTTGATCCTCAGTACACTACCTGCTTGATCCTCAGTACACTACCTGCTTGATCCTCAGTACACTACCTGCTTGATCCTCAGTACACTACCTGCTTGATCCTCAGTACACTACCTGCTTGATCCTCAGTACACTACCTGCTTGATCCTTAATACACTACCTGCTTGATCCTCAGTACACTACCTGCTTGATCCTCAGTACACTACCTGCTTGATCCTTAGTACACTACCTGCTTGATCCTCAGTACACTACCTGCTTGATCCTCAGTACACTACCTGCTTGATCCTTAGTACACTACCTGCTTGATCCTCAGTACACTATCTGCTTGATCCTCAGTACACTACCTGCTTGATCCTTAGTACACTACCTGCTTGATCCTCAGTACACTACCTGCTTGATCCTCAGTACACTACCTGCTTGATCCTCAGTACACTACCTGCTTGATCCTTAGTACACTACCTGCTTGATCCTCAGTACACTACCTGCTTGATCCTTAGTACACTACCTGCTTGATCCTCAGTACACTACCTGCTTGATCCTCAGTACACTACCTGCTTGATCCTCAGTACACTACCTGCTAGATCCTCAGTACACTACCTGCTTGATCCTCAGTACACTACCTGCTTGATCCTCAGTACACTACCTGCTTGATCCTCAGTACACTACCTGCTTGATCCTCAGTACACTACCTGCTTGATCCTTAGTACACTACCTGCTTGATCCTCAGTACACTACCTGCTTGATCCTCAGTACACTACCTGCTTGATCCTCAGTACACTACCTGCTTGATCCTTAGTACACTACCTGCTTGATCCTCAGCACACTACCTGCTTGATCCTCAGTACAGTACATGCATGATCCTCAGTACACTACCTGCTTGATCCTCAGCACACTACCTGCTTGATCCTCAGTACAGTACCTGCATGATCCTCAGTACACTACCTGCTTGATCCTCAGCACACTACCTGCTTAATCCTCAGTACAGTACCTGCATGATCCTCAGTACACTACCTGCTTGATCCTCAGCACTACCTGCTAGATCCTCAGTACACTACCTGCTTGATCCTCAGTACACTACCTGCTTGATCCTCAGTACACTACCTGCTAGATCCTCAGTACACTACCTGCTTGATCCTTAGTACACTACCTGCTTGATCCTTAGTACACTACCTGCTTGATCCTCAGTACACTACCTGCTTGATCCTTAGTACACTACCTGCTTGATCCTCAGTACACTACCTGCTTGATCCTTAGTACACTACCTGCTTGATCCTCAGTACAATACCTGCTAGATCCTTAGTACACTACCTGCTTGATCCTTAGTACACTACCTGCTTGATCCTCAGTACACTACCTGCTTGATCCTTAGTACACTACCTGCTTGATCCTCAGTACACTACCTGCTTGATCCTTAGTACACTACCTGCTTGATCCTCAGTACACTACCTGCTTGATCCTCAGTACACTACCTGCTTGATCATCAGTACACTACCTGCTTGATCCTCAGTACACTACCTGCTTGATCCTTAGTACACTACCTGCTTGATCCTCAGTACACTACCTGCTTGATCCTCAGTACACTACCTGCTTGATCCTCAGTACACTACCTGCTTGATCCTCAGTACACTACCTGCTTGATCCTTAGTACACAACCTGCTTGATCCTCAGTACACTACCTGCTTGATCCTTAGTACACTACCTGCTTGATCCTTAGTACACTACCTGCTTGATCCTCAGTACACTACCTGCTTGATCCTCAGTACACTACCTGCTTGATCCTCAGTACACTACCTGCTTGATCCTCAGTACACTACCTGCTTGATCCTTAGTACACTACCTGCTTGATCCTTAGTACACTACCTGCTTGATCCTCAGTACACTACCTGCTTGATCCTTAGTACACTACCTGCTTGATCCTCAGTACACTACCTGCTTGATCCTCAGTACACTACCTGCTTGATCCTCAGTACACTACCTGCTTGATCCTTAGTACACTACCTGCTTGATCCTTAGTACACTACCTGCTTGATCCTCAGTACACTACCTGCTTGATCCTCAGTACACTACCTGCTTGATCCTCAGTACACTACCTGCTTGATCCTCAGTACACTACCTGCTTGATCCTTAGTACACTACCTGCTTGATCCTTAGTACACTACCTGCTTGATCCTCAGTACACTACCTGCTTGATCCTCAGTACACTACCTGCTTGATCCTCAGTACACTACCTGCTTGATCCTCAGTACACTACCTACTTGATCCTCAGTACACTACCTGCTTGATCCTCAGTACACTACCTGCTTGATCCTTAGTACACTACCTGCTTGATCCTTAGTACACTACCTGCTTGATCCTCAGTACACTACCTGCTTGATCCTTAGTACACTACCTGCTTGATCCTCAGTACACTACCTGCTTGATCCTTAGTACACTACCTGCTTGATCCTCAGTACACTACCTGCTTGATCCTCAGTACACTACCTGCTTGATCCTTAGTACACTACCTGCTTGATCCTTAGTACACTACCTGCTTGATCCTCAGTACACTACCTGCTTGATCCTTAGTACACTACCTGCTTGATCCTTAGTACACTACCTGCTTGATCCTCAGTACACTACCTGCTTGATCCTTAGTACACTACCTGCTTGATCCTTAGTACACTACCTGCTTGATCCTCAGTACACTACCTGCTTGATCCTTAGTACACTACCTGCTTGATCCTTAGTACACTACCTGCTTGATCCTCAGTACACTACCTGCTTGATCCTTAGTACACTACCTGCTTGATCCTCAGTACACTACCTGCTTGATCCTTAGTACACTACGTATCTATAAGATATGTGAAGAAGAGAGAGACTGTCCCTCCATCTCCAGAGTAGCAGGGTGGAGGGACTGTCCCTCCATCTTCAGAGTAGCGGGGTGGAGGGACTGTCCCTCCACCCACTCCAGTCAGACTACCATTACTCCATCCAACTTAAGATATCACCTCGTCTTCAAGACGCACTCTGTCTTCTGAGTTTCTCCCTTATATAGCTCATTTTCCTACACGTAACTGCGGTATAGTGGACCTTAGGAGGAGGCAGCGTGTGGCTCCCTGCTGTCACTTGCCTCAGGATCACTGGCTGAGATTCGAAAGTGTTGGTGATACTGGAGACGATGGTGATGGAGACCAACACAGGTTATCTCCCACACTGGTCACCTACAGGTCACTAACACTACAGCTCTCCCACACATACTACACTCCTCCCCCATACTGCTCCCAAACACCCACCCATCACACCTACCCACCACACCCACCCACACCCACACACTGAATTTCTCCCTCACACTACACTTATTACTGTTGTTGTTTCTGTTAGTTTATTCGTCAGGGGAAAATGTCTGTCACGGATCTTTGTTATTGGATGCATAACTTATTAATGAAAATAAGATAGCAGACATATGAAGCAAATATCCTAAATCTGCTTGCAACAGATAAGGCATAAATTGTGTGTGTGTGTGTGTGTGTGTGTGTGTGTGTGTGTGTGTGTGTGTGTGTGTGTGTGTGTGTGTGTGTGTGTGTGTGTGTGTGTGTGTGTGTGTGTACTCACCTAGTTGAGGTTGCAGGGGTCGAGTCCAAGCTCCTGGCCCCGCCTCTTCACTGGTCGCTACTAGGTCACTCTCCCTGAACCATGAGCTTTATCGTACCTCTGCTTAAAGCTATGTATGGATCCTGACTCCACTACATCGCTTCCCAAACTATTCCACTTCCTGACTACTCTGTGGCTGAAGAAATACTTCCTAACATCCCTTTGATTCATCTGTGTCTTCAACTTCCAACTGTGTCCCCTTGTTACTGTGTCCAGTCTCTGGAACATCCTGTCTTTGTCCACCTTGTCAATTCCTCTCAGTATTTTGTAAGTCGTTATCATGTCCCCCCTATCTCTCCTGTCCTCCAGTGTCGTCAGGTTGATTTCCCTTAACCTCTCCTCATAGGACATACCTCTTAGCTCTGGGACTAGTCTTGTTGCAAACCTTTGCACTTTCTCTAGTTTCTTTACATGCTTGGCTAGGTGTGGGTTCCAAACTGGTGCCGCATACTCCAATATGGGCCTAACGTACACGGTGTATAGGGTCCTGAACGATTCCTTATTAAGATGTCGGAATGCTGTTCTGAGGTTTGCCAGGCGCCCATATGCTGCAGCAGTTATTTGGTTGATGTGCGCTTCAGGAGATGTGCCTGGTGTTATACTCACCCCAAGATCTTTTTCCTTGAGTGATGTTTGTAGTCTCTGACCCCCTAGACTGTACTCCATCTGCGGTCTTCTTTGCCCTTCCCCAATCCTCATGACTTTGCACTTGGTGGGATTGAACTCCAGGAGCCAGTTGCTGGACCAGGTCTGCAGCCTGTCCAGATCCCTTTGTATTTCTGCCTGGTCTTCGATCGAATGAACTCTTCACATCAACTTCACGTCATCTGCAAACAGTGACACCTCGGAGTTTATTCCTTCCGTCATGTCGTTCACAAATACCAGAAACAGCACTGGTCCTAGGACTGACCCCTGTGGGACCCCACTGGTCACAGGTGCCCACTCTGACACCTCGCCTCGTACCATTACTCTCTGCTGTCTTCCTGACAAGTATTCCCTGATCCATTGCAGTGCCTTCCCTGTTATTCCTGCTTGGTCCTCCAGTTTTTGCACTAATCTCTTGTGTGGTACTGTGTCAAACGCCTTCTTGCAGTCTAAGAAAATGCAATCCACCCACCCCTCTCTCTCTTCTCTTATTGCTGTCACCATGTCATAGAACTCCAGTAGGTTTGTGACACAGGATTTCCCGTCTCTGAAACCATGTTGGCTGCTGGTGATGAGATCATTCCTTTCTAGATGTTCCACCATTCTTCTCCTGACAATCTTTTCCATGATTTTGCATGCTATACATGTCAGTGACACTGGTCTGTAGTTTAGTGCTTCATGTCTGTCTCCTTTTTTAAAGATTGGTACCACATTTGCTGTCTTCCATGCCTCAGGCAATCTCCCTGTTTCGATAGATGTATTGAATATTGTTGTTAGGGGTACACATAGCACCTCTGCTCCCTCTCTCAGGACCCATGGAGAGATGTTATCTGGCCCCATTGCATTTGAGGTATCTAGCTCACTCAGAAGCCTCTTCACTTCTTCCTCGGTTGTGTGTACTGTGTCCAGCACATGGTGGTGTACCCCACCTCTCCGTCTTTCTGGAGCCCCTTCTGTCTCCTCTGTGAACACTTCTTTGAATCTCTTGTTGAGTTCCTCATATACTTCACTGTCATTTCTTGTTGTCTCTCCTCCTTCCTTCCTTAGCCTGATTACCTGGTCTTTGACGGTTGCTTTCTTCCTGATGTGGCTGTATAACAGCTTCGGGTCAGATTTGGCTTTTGCTGCTATGCCGTTTTCATATTGACGTTGGGCCTCCCTTCTTATCTGTGCATATTCGTTTCTGGCTCTACGACTGCTCTCCTTATTCTCCTGGGTCCTTTGCCTTCTATATTTCTTCCATTCCCTAGCACACTTGGTTTTTGCCTCCTTGCATCTTTGAGTGAACCATGGGCTCATCCTGACTTTTTCATTATTCCTGTTACCCTTGGGTACAAACCTCTCCTCAGCCTCCTTGCACATTGTGACTACATATTCCATCATCTCATTAACTGGTTTCCCTGCCAGTTCTCTGTCCCACTGAACCTCATTCAGGAAGTTCCTCATTCCTGTGTAGTCCCCTTTCCTGTAGTTTGGTTTCATTCGTCCTGGCCTTCCTGCTTCCCCCTCCACTTGTAGCTCTACTGTGTATTCGAAGCTCAAAACCACATGATCGCTGGCCCCAAGGGGTCTTTCATATGTGATGTCCTCAATATCTGCACTACTCAAGGTGAATACTAAGTCCAGTCTTGCTGGTTCATCCTCTCCTCTCTCTCTTGTAGTGTCCCTTACGTGTTGGTACATGAAGTTTTCCAGTACCACCTCCATCATCTTAGCCCTCCATGTATCTTGGCCCCCATGTGGCTCCAAGTTCTCCCATTCGATCTCCTTGTGGTTAAAGTCGCCCATGATCAGGAGCTTTGCCCTACATGTATGAGCTCTTCTGGCCACTGCAGCCAGTGTGTCAACCATCGCTCTATTGCTCTCGTCATACTCTTGCCTTGGCCTCCTGCTGTTCTGTGGTGGGTTATACATCACTGCAATTATCACCTTGGGACCTCCAGAGTGAAGCGTTCCCGCTATACAATCACTTTCTTCTCCGCTGTCTCCTCTGTGTGTGTGTGTGTGTGTGTGTGTGTGTGTGTGTGTGTGTGTGTGTGTTTGTGTGTGTGTGTGTGTGTGTGTGTGTGTGTGTGTGTGCGCGCGCGCGTGCGTGTGTGTATGCGTGTGTGTGTGTATGCGTGTATGCGTGTGTGCGTGTGTGTGTACTCACCTAGTTGAGGTTGCAGGGATCGAGTCCTAGCTCCTGGCCCCGCTTCTTCACTGGTCGCTACTAGGTCACTCTCCCTGAACCGTGAGCTTTATCATACCTGTGTGTGTGTGTGTGTGTGTGTGTGTGTGTGTGTGTGTGTGTGTACAGATGTACTCCTATAAACACTTTTGAGGCCTAGTTCCTAGGCATTTTGTTTATCCATGTGTTCTTGCTTGATCGATCAGGCCAGCAACCAGGTCTGGTCTGGGACCGGGCCGGTGGGGACAGTGACCTCCGAAAGCGTCTCCAGATATACCATCCACTGCATGGATATGGTGTGTACATAAAGTAACCGCTTCAGCGGCAGTCTGAACTCTGACGCCACTGGATGATCCGGTGAGCGGTGGTGGCACTATTGCGGTACGTGACAACACACCTTGTGTCTAGGACAGGCTAGCCAATGACCATATAATCTGTCACAGTATAGGGTCTCTCTGTGACCCGACTGCTTCCTCCTCTCCCACCTCTCTCAACCCCTTATTCCTTCCCTCCTCCTCCTTGCCCCTTCTCCCATTACACCCCGAGAAAGGTGATATCCTCATCATCCTACTGAAGTCTCCAGGGTCAGGCTGACAAACTTCAACACTATTCCAAACCCATCCTGTATGATGGAATACGACAGGAAAACCTAGCTAGCTTTTTGGCCCCACTATCACGTAGAACATGGTAGCAGCAGGACCCCAATGGAAAGTCATGGACCTTAATGAAAAGTCAGGGACCACAATGAAAAGTCAGGGACCCCAATGGAAAGTCAGGGACCCCAATGGAAAGTCAGGGACTCCAATGAAAAGTCAGGGACCCCAATGGAAAGTCAGGGACTCCAATGAAAATAAGTTACTTTGACTTTTTGGTTTAACCTAGGTAATTTACACTATGATAATTGTATTTATGTGTAACTGTACCTAAATAAACTTCCTTAATTACTTACTTACACTGCTGATGTATCCAATTTTGCCAAATATAACTAGAATGTGAGGGGAATAAAATCCATACAAACTTCTACTCATTTTTTTTCCTTTGCTCGAGGAATTTTGGTAACTTTAACGAGCATCTTCCACAAGAGTCCAAAAACAGACACGACGCTGAGTGAAATTTATGCCCTAGACGGCATTTTTTGTTCGTCTTTTAATGGGCGGTAAACAGCCTGGTAGAATGACTGACCTGCGCCTCAGGTTTGTTGTTGTTGTTGTTGTTGTTCTATAGTATCCACAGGTACAAGACAGGTGACAGGAAGTATCCATAGGCACGAGTTGAGTATAATCTCTGAAACTACGGGATGACCTCCGGAAATGCTCCCAAGAGCCTTCCCAGAGGTCATCTGGGATAAGAAGTCATCTGGGATACGAGTTCATCTGGCATAAGAAGTGCTCTGGTTGGATTCAAAGTGGAAGAGGTAGCTACATTTCCTTGGATCAAGAGCCTTACACCAGCATTAAAGTATCCCTTTCCAACCTCGAAGGATCAACAACACGAGTTTCTACTACATATGCGACTATTTGAAAATATTGGCACGAAAATAAGTATCTTCACCAGGTATCAGATCAACAAAGCTGTAATGGATATACGGGCCACCAGCAGCAACAGCCTGATTAATCAAGCAAACACCAGACTAGCCGGGCTCTGAAAGTAGAAAAACTCTCGGAACTTATCAAATGTATCAAAGGTATACTTGGAGTATACCCGGAGAGGATTTCGGGGGTCAACGCCCCCGCGGCCCGGTCTGAAACCAGGCCTCGTGTTGGATCAGGGTCTGATCAACCAGGTAAGGCCTCCTCGCCCATTCACTCTGTAAGAAACGTATGTGAAGCTTACGAAGCAACAGCTCCGGGTAAATGATTACACACAGATGACGGGGTGAAACTAAGGGTGTTGCGGAAACAAGATGGGGAACAAGACCAGAAGTGACAAAAAGACACTCACTCCGGGGGCACTTTAGTAAACTTTATGTGTTGGAGAGGGTACGGAGGGAAAGGAAATGGGAGGTTTGGGTAGGGAAGCGGAGAGGATGGGGTGGGGTAAAGGATGGTTTTTTGGGGAGAGGAAAAATGCTGGACTCGCTCTGCTACCAATTCTGTGTCGCTGCTCATCCGTCCCTGGAGAGCAACCCAGCACTGTCTGAGGGAGCCTTATGGCGGCGCCAGGTGAAGAACCCCATTACACGAAGAAGAAAACGACAACAACGACGATCACCAACAGCGAAATGTTACGAGTTATTAAATCAATACAAAGCAAGAGAGCCAAGCAGTGAGGCTACCATCTGTTTGGGGTGCCTTCCGATGATTATCCGGGCGGCGCTAAGCCACACTCAACGTACTGAAGATATCTTTTCTTGATGTTAATATATTTAAAGAGTCCGGACTTCATCGTTCTGGCCCTCACTGCTTCACAGCATTTCTCAACAGAATATTTACACACCATGGATGACTTGTGTTGCAGTTTACTGGCACATGACCAAAGCACTGACTGTTGTACCTCATGGACAAAGACGCAGATACAAGCCTTCATTTGGCTTATAATACCAACAAGTTAATGAATAAGACACATGTGGAACATTTGGGTATCTTTATTGTGGACTGATAAAAGCCACTAGTTGGCGAAACGTCTCCATGATAAAGATACTCAAGTGTTGAACGTGTGTCTTATTCATCTACGGGGATACAACTCAATATGTATTAAATGGGCAGATATTCCTCAACAAGGAAATGATGTTAGTCTAGCACCCAGATTCTCGGACGAAGGGGCAGAGGACCCGCCCAGCAGAAGGTGACTTGGACAATGCGCGAGTGTGTTTCAGGTTCATTGAGGCGCTGTGAAGAATGTCCATATTTTCCAGCAGTCAGTCATCCAGGTCACCAGATAAACACCAGAAGGATCAGCGCTCCCGATGCTAGTAATAATCACTCTATTAACTGCTAACACAAATGGGAACGAAGCCTGGTATTGTGTTTACCCAAGAAAGAAGAAGACTTTCTTCAGATTATTAGTCTCAGAGGGTTATTAATCACCAGATAACCCAAGAATATCAAGCAATGTACGTTATTTCTGATGTGGTCCAACAGTCCTCTTCCCCAGGATACGACCCACAGCAATCAACTAGCTTTTAGGTATCTACTTCCTGCTAGATCCAGGGTGGGCAATCCTGTCGCCAGTCGCCACAAGTGGCGAACTGGCTATGAAAGTGTGGTAAATTTCGCTTCTCATTCGCTACATTGAAAAATAAGCTGCCCACCTATGTCGCACCTAGATGAACAAGGGCAGGTGAGGGAACTTGTCCTGTGTGGCTATAGGGGCAGGTGAGGGAACTTGTCCTGTGCGGCTATAGGGGCAGGTGAGGGAACTTGTCCTGTGCAGCTATAGGGGCAGGTGAGGGAACTTGTCCTGTGTGGCTATATCTAAACTGTCTCTTACATTAGCAAGTGCATCGAGACTCCAACCTGTCCACTTGAGGGAAGGAGGGGTGGTGGGGGTTGCAAAGCAACAGAAGTTTTAAGCGGACTGGTAAGAAGCAAACAACAACTCGACTGGGAGCCCAAGAACTGGAAAGCCTCTAGTTTGTCTTGAGATGCAAACAATCTCAGATAATTAATGTATAAGAATGTAAAACAAGCCATTAGAGGATGGAAAATCGGATCAAGGCCTTTCGTTCTGTTGCCAGTGCTTCATCAGAGGCTTTCAAATCGAACAATGACGAAGCACTGGCAGCAGTGTGAAAGGCCTTCAGGTGATTTTCCATTCCCTAGTGGCTTGTTTTGCATTGTTCATGAGAGTGGATAATATACTAGCAAGAGTCTCATCAGCCAAATCTGTGAGTAACAGACTAGTAACCATTCACCAGAAACCTGCACTTAGTAGAACCTTACGACGACGTTTCCTTTCGTCCCAAATTATTGTCAACTTACAATTTACAAGTGTCTCATAGTTCGATCGCCAGCACACTCGGCTCACACACTGAGGTCCGGAGATCGATTCCCCCGGTACTGCTGGAAAACATTAGGAATTATTTCCAGAAGACACCTGCTGTTCCTGTACACCCATCAGTAAAATAGGTACCTAGGTGTTAGTCGATTGGTGTGGGTCGCATCCTGGGAGGAAACAGACCTAATTTGCCCGAAATGCTCTGCCTAACAAGGGGCTTTCTATATAGTATTGTCACTGATGTTAGCTAGGCCTGTACACCTTGCACATGTACTAGTAGAAATAAAGATTATTATTTTTATTACAAATGGGGCGAGAAAGGAGCCAAGTTTTCCCAGTAATAGCGTCTCATATCTTTATTGTGATATGAAGAATTGTATTTATTATTGCAGTTAAGTGAAAGAACGCATGCAGACTATGTGTAGACTAAATATAGAGATTATATGTAGACTAGTGTGAGTAAACTCTTGTAATAAAGTGTTCAGTAAAACGGAAAAGAAATATTCATAGTTTTTCTAATCTTCTTCGCCTTGATCCCCAAATTCCCAGTTTGATCCCTTTATCATACCAAGATTACTATTATGTATGTAATTAGGAAAAGTGGTTGGATCAGTGATGTGCGGAGAATGGTGAACCAACAGTTAATCACGAGGTTAAATGAAAGCAATTACTCAGGTCTATTATCTTTAATGGTAATTAAGTTAGCAGGGGATGTAGGGCAGCGGTGCTCAAACTGGACTCCACGGCGGTCCGTGTACATTTTGAAAATTTACAAGAAAATCTGAAAATTTAAAAATATGCAAATAATGAAGCAGTGAAAATGAGTAACGCAGACGACACCACACACACACACACACACACACACACACACACACACACACACACACACACACAAACAGACCCCCAGAACACAGTGTTGGAGAGGAAACTGAAGGTATGGTACACCAATGCTGATGGAATAATGAATAAGTGGGAGGAGTGGCACGAGAGAGTCAAAGAGGCATCACCGGACATCATACCCCTCAGAGAAACCAAGCTCACAGGAAAGATAACAGACACCATCTTTTCAATGGGATATCAGATCCTGAGGAAAGACAGAGGGAACAGAGAGGGTGGAGGAGTGGCACTGCTCATCAAAAACCAATGGGATTTTCACAAGCTGGAGAGAGAAGACAGAGGAAAAGAGACTACATAATAGGAACACTTCAGTCTGGAGGTCCCAAGGTGGGACCACAGAACAGCAGGAGGCCAAGGCAAGAATATGAGAGTAATAGAGCCATAGTTGACACACTGGCTGAAGTGATCAGAAGGGCTCATGCGAGCAGGGTAATGCTGCTGATTGCGGGTGACTTCAATCACAAAGAAATTGACTGGGAGAACCTGGAGCCACATGGGAGCCTAGAAACGTGGAGGGCTAAGATGATGGAGGTTTGTACTAGAAAACCTCATGTACCAACACGTAAGGGACACCAGCACGGTTTCAGAGATTGGAAATCCTGTGTCACAAACCTACTGGAGTTCTATGACAGGGTGACAGCAGTAAGACAAGCATTTTCTTGGACTGTAAGAAGGCTTTTGACACAGTTCCACACAAGAGATTAGTTCATAAGCTAAAGAACCAGGCAGGTATAACAGGGAAGGCACCGCAATGGATCAGGGAATACCTGTCGGGAAGACATCAGAGAGTCATGGCAAGAGACAAAGTGTCAGAGTGGGCGCCTGTGACGAGCGGGGTTTCACAGGGGTAAGTCCTAGGACCGGTACTGTTTCTGGTAATTGTGAATGACATGATAGAAGGAATAGACTCAGAAGTGTCTCTGTTTGCAGATGATGTGAAGTTGAGAAAAATTCAATCGGATGAAGACCAGGAAGAACTACAAAGGGATCTGGACAGGCTGCAGGTATGGTCCTGAAGCTGGATCCTGGAGTTCAACCCCACCAAGTGCAAAGTCATGAAGTTTGGGGAAGGGCAAAGAAGACCGAAGACGGATTACAGTCTAGGGGGCCAGAGACTACAAACCTCACTCAAGGAAATGGATCTTGGGGTGAGTATAACACCAGGCACATCTCCTGAGGCGCACATTAACTAAATAACTGCTGCAGCATGTGGGCGCCTGGGAAACCTAAGAACACCATTCCGACATCTTAAAAGGAATCGTTCAGGACCCTGTACAATGTATATGTCAGGCCTATATTGGAGTATGCAGCACCAGTTTGGAACCCACACCTAGCCAAGCACGTACGGAAATTAGAGAAAGTGCAAAGGTTTGCAACAAGACTATAACCGGGGCTAAGGGGCATGTCCTACGAGGAGAGGTTAAGGGAAATGGACCTGACGACACTGGCGAACAGAAGGGATAGGGGGGATATGATAACGACATAGAAAATACTGAGAGGAAATGGCAAGGTGGACAGAGACAGGATGTTCCAGGGATGGGACACAGCAACAAGGGGTCACAATTAAAAGTTGAAGACTCAGATGAATCACAGGGATGTCAGGAAGTATTTCATCGGTTATAGAGTTGTCACAAGGGGAACAATCTGGAGAGTGATGTAGTGGAGGCAGGATCCAAACACAGCTTTAAGAAGAGATACGATAAAGCTCATGGAACAGGAAGAGAGTGGACGTAGTGGTGACTAGCGAAGACGCGTGTCAGGAGCTGTAAATCGACCCCTGCAACCACAAATAAGCACACACACACACACACACACACACACACACACACACACACACACACACACACACACACACACACACACACACACACTCTCTCTAGCAAGGCAGCCACTTACCAGTTAGAATATATTTCCGGAGGTGTGCAGCAAGGGGAGTCCTTGTGCTCCTTGCTAACAAGTATCATCTGTGTAAACATGGGTCACGCCCCTTACTGCCCCCTCTTCCTCACCCACTGATTAGTGCCTCCTCCTGGCACCCTCTACTGCCCCCTCCTCTCCCACCCATTGATAAGTTCCCACACTCCTGGTACCCTACCCTCCCTCCCCTATCACAACAACTTTGTGAAACCCCCCTCCCATGGTCACACTTTCTATGACATCCCCTCCCAACCTACGACCAACTTACGACCCCTCTCTGCCCCTCACCCTTACACTTACTATCCCTCACTGAGCCTGGACCCCCTCCCTGTCCCTCCACTCATTCTGGACCCCCTCCATGGCCCTCCACTCAGCCTGGACCCCCTCAACTTACCCTAAGATAAGATAAGATAAGATTTCGTTCGGATTTTTAACCCCGGAGGGTTAGCCACCCAGGATAACCCAAGAAAGTCAGTGCGTCATCGAGGACTGTCTAACTTATTTCCATTGGGGTCCTTAATCTTGTCCCCAGGATGCGACCCACACCAGTCGACTAACACCCAGGTACCTATTTGCTGCTAGGTGAACAGGACAACAGGTGTAAGGAAACGTGTCGAAATATTTCCACCCGCCGAGAATCGAACCCGGGCCCTCCGTGTGTGAAGCGGGAGCTTTAGCCACCAGGCCACCGGGCCACCATGGCCTTCCACTCATCCTTGACCCAAGAAAATAAGGAGCTGGAGATTAACACCTTCAAGAAGACCACGAACTGTAGTTCAACACGCTCATGCAGGTGTACCTTAAGACCCTCAACAAAATTCACATTAAAACTATACAACACTCAGTTTTTATGCCGCAATGAAAACTTGAAGAATATATTAAAACCTTAAGGCCCATTTTATCATAAAAATGTATATGAACAAGTCCGACCAAACTGTTTGATGAAGACGGTAAAACTATACACGTTTATATGACGTTATATACCACTGACGACTTTATATTGTATGGTGTTAGGGGGAGAGGGGGAGAGGGAGGGAGGGAGAGAGAGAGAGAGAGAGAGAGAGAGAGAGAGAGAGAGAGAGAGAGAGAGAGCGAGAGAGAGAGAGAGAGAGAGAGAGAGAGAGAGAGAGAGAGAGAGAGAGAGAGAGAGAGAGAGCATCTCATAGACCAGAAGCCTCCTCGACAGGCACTCCACGCTACTTTACAGTCTTTCTCTCTCTCTTTCTCTCTCTCTCTCTCTCTCTTTCTCTCTCTCTCTCCCTTTCCACTCGCCGTTAAACTTGTGTGGCTGACGCACATTCAAGAATTTATAAGATATCCACATATGATGGCGGGAGGCGTGTGGGGGTCTACACGTGATTATCACATCACCTCAGTGTGATGTATGATTTTGTGCACTGGTTCGAGTCCTGGCCTCGGCAATGAGGTATTAACGTCTATGATATGTAATGAAAGGTTGGGAGCAGCCTGTATACACACATGTACGCTTGTTGGAAGAGTTGAGGAAGAGGTGACAGTACCGCGACCAGAGCAAGTTTTCATCTTTAGTCCAAGCTAGGCTTTTTCACTCTTATATTCTGGTCTATCTTTGGTCTAAACCGGGCTTGTTTAGTTATTCTTCGGTTTATCTATGGTCCAAATCAGGCTTGTTTCGTTATCCTCTGGTTTATTTTTGGTCCAATCCCGGCTTGTTTCGTTCTTTGGTCCAAGCCAGGCTTGCTTCATTCACCTCTGGTACCACTATGATCCAAGCCAGGCTTGATAAATGAGACACTTGTACAACATTTGGGTACCTTTATTCTGAAAAATTTTCGCCACACAGTGGCTTCTTCAGTCCAATGAAGAAACAGATGGAAAATGAGGAGGAGTTTGAGACAATCATTCCCACTACCTGGAGTCGATGTGTTCAGTGCATCAAGACTGATGGACTGAGCACAAGCCAGGCTCAATTCGTTCTCTTCTGGCACAACTATAATTCAAGCCAGACTTGCTTCTCTCTTCCTGGATTAAAGCTACGCACACCAACAATTCCCACTGGATGCTAGCAGCTGTGAATCGACCCCCTCAACCACAACTAGGTGAGTACACTACATTTTATCAAATTCATCCATCCATTTCTCATTCACATCCACGGCTTATGGCCGTGTTGATGTTCCTTTTGTGTTCATATTTACTTTTTTTTTATCACCTTCCCCTCCCACCAACCGATTGTAAGAGAAAGGAGGGGAAAGTGAGGTCGCGAGGTAAGGAGGGTGGGAACGGAGATTTAAGGAGAGTAAGGCTAAGATGTAGATAGCGTCCAGATAAACATACTCATGATAGCTAAACACCAGCCAGTACCTGGTTACCTGGAGGTTACCTGGAGGTTATTCCGGGGATCAACGCCCCCGCGGCCCGGTCCATGACCAGGCCTCCCGATGGATCAGGGCCTGATCAACTAGGCTGTTACTGCTGGCCGCACGCAGTCCGACGTACGAGCCACAGCCCGGCTGATCCGGCACTGACTTTAGGTATCTGTCCAGCTCTCTTGAAGGCAGCCAGGGGTTTATTGGCAATTCCCCTAATGCTTGATGGGAGGCTGTTGAACAGTTTTTGGCCCCGGACACTTATGGTGTTTTCTCTTAGTGTACCAATGGCGCCCCTACTTTTTATTGGCGGCATTTTGCATCGCCTGCCCAGTGTTTTACTTTCGTAGGGAGTGATTTCTGTGTGCAGATTTGGGACCATTCCTTCCAAGATTTTCCAAGTGTAGATTATGATATATCTCTCCCTCCTGCGTTCCAACGAGTACAAGTCAAGTGCTTCCAAGCGTTCCCAGTAGTTAAGGTGCTTGACAGAACTTATACGTGCAGTAAAGGATCTCTGTACACTCTCTAGATCTGCGATTTCACCTGCTTTGAATGGAGATTTAATGTACAGCAGTATTCCAGCCTAGAGAGAACAAGTGATTTGAAAAGGATCATCATGGGCTTGGCATCTCTCGTTTTGAAAGTTCTCATTATCCATCCTATCATTTTCTTTGCACGTGCGATCGTGGCACTGTTGTGATCCTTGAAAGTGAGATCCTCAGACATTACTACTCCCAGGTCCCTTACATTATTTTTCCGCTCTATTGTATGGCCGGAGTCAGTAGTATACTCTGTTCTAGTTATTATCTCCTCCAGTTTTCCATAACGGAGTAGTTGGAATTTGTCC
Source organism: Cherax quadricarinatus (assembly GCF_038502225.1). Taxonomy (NCBI): domain Eukaryota; kingdom Metazoa; phylum Arthropoda; class Malacostraca; order Decapoda; family Parastacidae; genus Cherax; species Cherax quadricarinatus. Next base: position 35,165 of record NW_027198945.1, read on the forward strand.
TCATTGAACATCATATTGTTTACCGTTGCCCACTGGAAAACTTTGTTTATATCTTCTTGGAGGTTAACCGCGTCCTCAGCAGATGACAGCCTCATGCAGATCCTAGTATCATCCGCAAAGGATGATACGGTGCTGTGGTGTATATCTCTGTTTATGTCTGATATGAGGATAAGGAATAAGATGGGGGCGAGTACTGCGCCTTGTGGAACAGAGCTCTTCACTATGGCAGCCTCCGATTTAACTCTGTTGACCACTACTCTTTGTGTTCGATTTGTTAGGAAGTTGAAGATCCATCTCCCCACTTTCCCAGTTATTCCTTTAGCACGTATTTTATGGGCTATTACGCCATGATCGCATTTGTCAAATGCTTTTGCAAAGTCTGTGTATATTACATCTGCATTCTGATTTTCTTCCAGTGCATCCAAGGCCATGTCATAGTGATCCAGTAGTTGTGAGAGGCAGGAGCGACCTGCCCTGAATCCATGTTGCCCTGGATTGTGCAGATTTTGGGAATCCAGGTGATTTGCAATCCTGCTTCTTAGCACTCTTTCAAAGATTTTTATGATGTGGGACGTCAGAGCTATTGGTCTAGAGTTCTTAGCTAATGATTTGCTGCCACCTTTATGGAGTGGGGCTATATCCGTTGTTTTAAGTGACTGTGGAATTTCACCCATGTCCAAGCTCCTCCTCCATAGTGTACTTAGGGCACGCGAGAGGGGTTTCTTGCAGTTCTTAATGAAAACAGAGTTCCACGAGTCTGGGCCCGGGGCTGAGTGCATAGGCATGTTGTCAATGGCTTTTTCGAAATCTATCGGAGTTAGGGTAATGTCGGAAATCTGGCATACATTTATGGAGTTTTGAGGCTCATTCATGAAGAAATCATTTGGGTCGTCGATCCTCAGACCGATTAGTGGTTCACTAAACACAGAGTCGTACTGGGATTTCAATATTTCACTCATTTCCTTGTTGTCGTCTGTGTAAGTCCCATCCTGTCTGAGTAAGGGCCCGATACTATATGTGGTATTTGCCTTGTTTTTGGCATATGAAAAGAAATATTTTGAATTTCTTTCAATTTCACTAATAGCTTTAAGCTCCTCCTGCCTCTCCTGGTTCCTGTAAAAGTCATTTAGCTTAAGTTCGATAGTTTCCACTTCCCTGGTCAGCGCCTCCTTTCGTGTATCAGATATTCTAGCACTCCTGAGGAGCTCAGTGACTCTTCGTCGTCTTCTGTAGAGGGAGCGTCTTTTTCTCTCCAGTTTACTCCTGCTCTTCTTCTTTCTTAGGGGAATATGCCTAGAACATGCTTCGGCTACCAGGAAGTTGATCCTTTCAAGGCACTGGTTTGGATCCATGTCATTTAAGACATCTTCCCAACATGTTTCGTTTAGGACATGGTTTACCTGGTCCCAGTTGATGTTCTTGTTGTTGAAATTGTATTTTGTGAAGACACCTTCACAGGTACATGCATTCTGCTGTTCAGGACCCCTATGCATGTACGTCTGGACTTCGATTAGATTGCGATCGGAATTAGTTGTTTTTGATATTCTTATGTCTCTTATCAGGTCCTCATTATTTGTGAAGATAAGGTCAAGTGTGTTTTCTAGTCTTGTTGGCTCCACTATCTGCTGGCTTAAGGTGTGTTTTTCGCAGAGACTTAGTAGCTCATGTGTGTGTGACCTTTCATCTGCGCTACCTCCGGGGATTGTTTCAGCTATAACATTATTTGCTACATTCTTCCATTTTGTATACCTTAGGTTGAAATCACCAAGCAGTAAGATGTTTGGGGATGGAGCTGGAAGGTTTTCCAAACAGTAATCGATTTTCAGTAGCTGTTCCTTGAACTGTTGGGAGGTTGCATCTGGTGGCTTGTATACAACCACAATGACTAGGTTTTGGTTCTCGATCTTTATTGATAGAACTTCAACTACCTCATTTGTGGTGTTCAGCAACTCCGTGCAGATAAGGGACTCTTTGACATACAGGCCAACCCCCCCTTGTTGCCTGTTTTTTCTGTCGCATCTAAAAAGGTTGTAACCACTTATCCATATTTCACTGTCAAAGTGATCTTTTGTGTGAATCTCTGTGAAGGCTGCAAACATTGCATTAGACTCCACTAGAAGTCCACTGATAAAAGGTATTTTGTTGTTGGTGGATGGCTTAAGGCCCTGTATATTAGCAAATATGAACGAGGTTGTATTCTGTGTTTGTTGGGGGGATGCTTAACCTTTCAGTATTGTTTAGTGGGTCTCATATATTCATATATATATATATATATATATATATATATATATATATATATATATATATATGTATTCATATATATATATATATATATATATATATATATATATATATATATTATATATATATATATAATATATATATATATATGAATACACACACATACAC
>NW_027198946.1:0-2500 GCF_038502225.1 Cherax quadricarinatus
GTTGCTATTTAAGCCAAGATCGCAAGTTCTGCCTATTCGGCACGACATATATATATATATATATATATATATATATATATATATATATATATATATATATATATATATATATATACTGTACATGTATATACATATATACATATGTCTTGCCAAATAGGTCAAACTTGTGATTTTGGCTTAAAAAGAAACGCAATACACAAATGCAATAGATAAAACTGACCAGGTTTACCTATTAGGCATGACATATATATATATAAATATATATATATATATATATATATATATATATATATATATATATATATATATATATATATATATATATATATATATATATAAAGGAGGGGAGGGGTTTGGGATATTGGCAGTTTGGAGGGATATGTTGTGTATCTTTATATGTGTATGCTTCTAGACTGTTGTATTCTGAGCACCTCTGCAAAAACAGTGATAATGTGCAAGTGTGGTGAAAGTGTTGAATGATGATGAAAGTATTTTCTTTTTGGGGATTTTCTTTCTTTTTTGGGTCACCCTGCCTCGGTGGGAGACGGCCGACTTGTTGAAAAAAAAAAAAAAAAAATACATATTCGGCACGACATATATATATATATATATATATATATATATATATATATATATATATATATATATATATATATATATATATATATATATATATATATATATATATATATATATATATATATATATATATGTCGTGCCGAATATGTAAAACTGGTCAATTAGCAAGAACTCATTTAAAATTAAGTCCTTTCTAAAATTTTCTCTTATACGTTTAAAGATATATTTTTTTCATTAATGTTGATGTAAAAATTTATAATTTTGCACCAAAAGAATCTTAGAAAACTTACCTAACCTTATTATAACAAGTGCAATTTATTTTAGCCTAACCCAACTAAATATATTTTAGATTTGTTTACAATAATTTAATACTAAACAAACACAGTGAAATATATTTTTTTCGTTAGGTTCAGAATGATTTTGGCGAAATTATTGCATACACAAATTTTCACTTGTCCTATATGGCAAGATGAGCGTTGCTATTTAAGCCAAGATCGCAAGTTCTGCCTATTCGGCACGACATATAATATATATATATATATATATATATATATATATATATATATATATATATATATATATATATATATATATATATATATATATAATGTCGTGCCGAATATGTAAAACTGGTCAATTAGCAAGAACTCATTTAAAATTAAGTCCTTTCTAAAATTTTCTCTTATTCGTTTAAAGATAAATTTTTTTCATTAATGTTAATGTAAAAATTTTAATTTTGCACCAAAAGAATCGTAGAAAACTTACCTAACCTTATTATAACAAGAACAATTTATTTTAGCCTAACCCAACTAAATATATTTTAGATTTGTTTACAATAATTTATTAATACAGAAACACAACGAAATATATTTTTTTCGTATATATATATATATATATATATATATATATATATATATATATATATATATATATATATATATATAAATATGGGGAGGTACCACCTCTAGAACTGGACTGGGGACCCTCGTCCTTAGAGAAGAGAATACATGTACTTCAGGGAAAACTCAAGGTTCTCCCCGGAGCTGTTAGAATATTTTCTTCTCCTACCACCCCCTATATTCTATATTCTATGTGAATTTTATTAAGAGACAGAATACACTGACAGAAAACACGGACATGAATACACTGGTATGTACAATATATCAATGATTATGAATCTCCTCCAGTTCCTCCAAAGCCGGACACGGGTCAAGTATGCAGCAAGCATTTCTCCTCTCGACAGCCACGCTGAGGCGCTGGAACATGAAAGTGGCTTGGGTCCCTGGTGGTGTCGATGAGTCTGGAACCCAGTTCTTTAAGGAAACGTGTGGCATTTTTTCCCCATGATCCCAAGGTCTCTGATCCCACTGGGACAAATTGATACTGTTGGCTTATGTCCCTGTACTTGCTGATCTTGTACTCCTCCCTGTAATCAGCAGCTCCTCCCTGTCGCCCGACACTGTGATGGATGTAGGTGTCAGCCAGCGACGACACACAGATATAGTCCCATGCTAAGAGCATGCCATTCTTCCAAGGATAGATGGTGATCCCGTCGCTGTGGCTTGCTGGGTTGTGGGTATTGTTAGCTGCTAGTGCTTGAGGCTCTCTCTCGGCTGGGCATCCAGCTGTAACAAGGGTTCTCTTTATGATGTCGTTGACTTCATTGTGTCTTGTATGCCAGCCCTTGGTTTTGGAACAGTTAAGACCATGTAGACCATATTGCTAGGCTTGCGCATCGCCTCAATTACACGTATATTCCGTGTGAATTGGGGAAGCGAGGCAATACAGAGGGTCTTAGGGTCGAGGCGTGTTCCCATTACCGAAATGGGAATGGTTTGGAGGAAGTCCCCAGAGTGATGTGCACTCACAGCTTGGAGACGGGCAGTCTCCCTGTCTGATGTTACAGCCCTAAGCATGTTGG
>NW_027198946.1:10000-30000 GCF_038502225.1 Cherax quadricarinatus
GAAGCAGAAGAAGAAGAAGAAGCAGAAGAAGAAGAAGAAGCAGAAGAAGAAGAAGAAGCAGAAGAAGAAGAAGAAGCAGAAGAAGAAGAAGAAGAAGAAGAAGAAGAAGAAGCAGAAGAAGAAGAAGAAGCAGAAGAAGAAGAAGAAGCAGAAGAAGAAGAAGCAGAAGAAGAAGAAGAAGAAGAAGAAGAAGAAGCAGAAGAAGAAGAAGAAGCAGAAGAAGAAGAAGAAGAAGCAGAAGAAGAAGAAGAAGCAGAAGAAGAAGAAGAAGAAGCAGAAGAAGAAGAAGAAGCAGAAGAAGAAGAAGAAGCAGAAGAAGAAGAAGAAGCAGAAGAAGAAGCAGAAGCAGAAGAAGAACAAGAAGAAGAAGAAGCAGAAGAAGAAGAAGAAGCAGATGAAGATGAAGAAGCAGAAGAAGAAGAAGAAGAAGCAGATGAAGAAGAAGAAGCAGATGAAGATGAAGAAGCAGATGAAGATGAAGAAGCAGAAGAAGAAGAAGCAGATGAAGATGAAGAAGCAGATGAAGATGAAGAAGCAGATGAAGATGAAGAAGTAGAAGAAGAAGAAGAAGCAGATGAAGATGAAGAAGCAGAAGAAGAAGAAGAAGAAGAAGAAGAAGAAGAAGAAGAAGAAGAAGAAGAAGAAGAAGAAGAAGAAGAAGAAGAAGAAGAAGAAGAAGAAGCAGATGAAGAAAACAAAAAAGAAGAAAAGGGAGACGAAGGAGAAATATACAATTATTTTCAGCACTGACCAATATGGGTCATACAGCGCTGTGGTTAAGGTTAGGGGTGAGCGAGGGGTAGGGGACTTCCAAGGGAAGGGGTAAGTGGAGGCACGGGTTAGTGTGAGTGCAAAATCGAAATCATAGTTGGAGAAAACAGGTTAGGTTCCGCTGAAAATTTGAACATAGAACCTATGTCGTAGGTGGGACCACATGGGGATCAGTTCTTACACAAGTATCGTTATCAATTACTAATCGCATTATTCACAACTAACACCATTGTTCCAGCCACAGTTTTGTGACACACAGCGCATTCTTTCTTCTCTTTAATGCCTTCATACCTTTCCTCGTCCCCCTTTTTAATTTTGGAAATCTATCATTAAATTTGCCACATTCCTCTGTTTTCATATGTCAGCTGCCCAAATGAAGACATATAGTTGGTTTAAACGATTTCTTGAGCATTATTAACATTTAAATATATTTATTTACAAGCTAGTTTATAAATATTTACGTTACATTAAATCAGATACTCTAAGGAAATGAAATAAACTAAATATGGAAAGTTAAAAATATAGATTAGCACCTGCACTCTTAATTATTTACTTATATTCACGATTAAAATGACGTCTATAAAGATATGAAAGTCAGTTAGATTTCATTAGATCAGTTTTTCTTGTCAGTTTTCATCAGTCACCATCCATCGTCACCACTAAACAACACTGAATGAGTCGGTTCACTGCTTTCTCTAATTTTTCTCTATTCTTTCTCACACACACAATCACAAAATTATAATAACAAGTCATCAACTACTAACCTTCATTTGACGAACCACTAATAGACAATCGTCACCATAATATACGAACACAGAATCACAACAAACTTCAATTATACACACCTCTAAATTAATATTTCATGAGACCCGTGAAGATACATTGAAAATATTATATTAACGAAAGAAAATAGCAGTAAAATGACATACAAATAAGCGTAGCTTTTCAGTCTCAGAGACGAGCAATTATAATAAACATTAACACTTCCCAGACGTTCACTATAGCCAATATACATATCAATATCCAGTTGTACTCTCCCCTCCTGATGTTTCATCTCTTAAATTAACTTTTATTATCTACTGCTGAAGTTTTTCTTCTTTCTACGACTGCCTTTCCTGTTAGCCCAGCTTGTGACATTGTACCAAATGCTTACTTATATTCTACCCGAAGGATACCGAAGGATGCTTCCGGGGGGGTTCAACGCCCTCGCTGCCCAGTCTCGGTACTTTACTGCAAAGTGAGCAGGTTCGATGTCTGCTTTGGTCGGAGGTAATGTTAGTTAATAATTTTGCTCGTTCAAAAACTGTTAAGCATTCTATAAATCTCCCGAGGACCGTTGCACGGCGGCAGAATGAGCTGGAATAACATAAACACAAGCCTATTGCTCAAGGGTATAACAAACAAGAGCCTGGCGCCAAGTTATTGTTTGTTTGCAATCAAATTATACAGTAATCTGTGCCGGCTCAAATCTTGTTCTGGTCTGAGATTATTAATTTTTCATAAAAATGTATAAAGGTAAGCAGCGACATAACAATAGCAATAAGCAAATAACCATCACAAAGGAGAGAGGAACCTACGACGACGTTTCGGTCCGACACACTCTGATATTGTAAATGGTCGAAGTCGGGCCGAAACGTCGTCGTAAGCTCCGCTCTCCTATGTGCAGGTTATTTGTGTACAACTGCATAAATTATTACATTTACTGAACCAGAAATTACTGATATCAGAGCAGTTCATTATTTCCCAATATCTTCCACTAACATAATTAGCTTTTCCTTAAAAAATAAGATTATAAAACTGTTACAAGAATTTTATGCCCTGTAGAGTTAGTCATATTTTAGCCTTGATGTTATACTACCTGCTGAATTACAGTCCTCTCTAATATTCAGCTTTATTGTGCATTAGTGTTCGCAATAAAGCTAACAGAATTCTTGGCTTCATATCTAGAAGTATAAATAATAGGAGTCCTCAGGTTGTTCTTCAACTCTATATATTCTTGGTTAGGCCTCATTTAGACTATGCTGCTCAGTTCTGGTCACCGTATTACAGAATGGATATAAATGCTCTGGAAAACGTACAAAGGAGGATGACAAAGATGATCCCATGTATCAGAAATCTTCCCTATGAGGATAGACTGAGGGCCCTGAATCTGCACTCTCTCGAAAGGCGTAGAATTACGGGGGATATGATCGAGGTGTATAAATGGAAAACAGGAATAAATAAAGGGGATGTAAATAGTGTGCTGAAAATTTCCAGCCAAGACAGGGCTCGCAGCAATAGTTTCAAGTTGGAAAAATTCAGATTCAGGAAGGATATAGGAAAGCACTGGTTTGGTAATAGAGTTGTGGATGAGTGGAACAAGCTCCCGAGTACAGCTATTGAGGCTAAAACGTTGTGTAGCTTTAAAAATAGGTTAGATAAATACATGAGTGGGTGTGGGTGGGTGTGAGTTGGACCTGACTAGCTTTGCTGCTGGGTCTGGTACAGTGCTCCATCCTTGAGTGGGGATGACCAGACTGGGTGGGTCATTGGGATAATCCGGGGGTGGGTCATTGGTCTAATCCGGGGGGGAGGGACATGGACCTGCTCTGCGTGGGTCAGTAGACCTGTTGCAGTGTTCCTTCTTTCTTATGTTCTTATGTTCTTATTGCAGAAACTGTCAACAGAAGATCCGTATCTGTAAACATTTGAGCAGATTTATTCTAACAAATAAATAATTGAGTAAATCCACATTTAGTGTCATAAGCCAACAATGAGACGCCACAGACCACATTATAGACATGAAATCATTCGGTGTGTTGTCCAGTCCAATACCACTAAGTAGAATCTCTCTACACTGTTAAAGACAAGTCTTCCCAGTGTAATAATGAATAGCCAGAGGAGTTACTTTGTTTCGAGTTTTATTATTATTTTTTTCTTTATTCTTTTCTCTTTTTTGATATGTTAATATGATGTTTAGCAAATGTTCAGATCCGATTATTATAGTTGATTTTCTTTGATTTTGTTCAGTATGAGATGATGAAGTGAATTAGCTCCGAAACTAGACGTGAATGAATGATGTGTCTCTTAAGAAGCAGTGTTAGCTTTTTATCTTATATATGTGGTTTTCATCATATATATATATATTATTGTAACCATGAACGAGTGGTATTGATCAATAACAACACTGCTCTAGCCAAGGATTCGAACCCATGTTGTACAGGCCTGTCTCATGGTAAGCGTGAACCACATGACGCTTTAAACCACAGTAGGGTTGGGTGGTCCTGTGGTTTAAAGCGTCATGTGGTTCTCGCTTACCATGAGGCAGGCCAATACAACATGGGTTCGAATCCTTGGCTAGCGCAATGTTGTATATATATATATATATAAATATATAAATTCCTTGTTAAATATTTTGTCTGAAAACCAATGATGCTTATATATATATATATATATATATATATATATATATATATATATATATATATATATATATATATATATATATAAGCATCATTGGTTTTCAGACAAAATATTTAACGAAGAATTTTTTGAAAAAAAAAACATCGATAATTATGAGAGAAACAGTCTGCGTCATATATAAATGTAAAGAATCGACTTCGATATCAGTTATAATACAATTTTTTTCTGTGATGATTGCGAGGATATTAAAGCCCTCATTACTCAGGAGTTTCGTGGAGTAAATAGCGAACCGGACCTGCGAGTTGTGGTCGCTTGTAACATCCATTTATTTTACACACAGCTATGTAAATAGTACATTGGTATAGGTAATCAGTAACTATAAAAGTTAGTGCAGAGGATTAATGGATTTATAAATATTAGTTCATGAATACGGTCAGTTCCCGGGAGTTTCAACATCACACTCGCTGCAATTCGGGAATTACAAATCACATTAGGAACTGTTGTGCGTCCATCTCTCTCATAGGAGAGGTCAGTGCGTCGACCCCCAACACAGTTTCTCCCTCTTCGTAATGCTACAATAAAGACCCTGTGAAATATCTAATCTGTTAAAATTCTATAGTAATGTCCCAGTTTTATAAACTGGATACATTACAGGGATCTGTGTCAATCGATCTCTGTTCTCAAACCATAAACAAATAATATTTATATAAAAGTTTAGCGGACAACTCAACTTTGTTTACTATACTAATAAAAATGGCTCCCCAAGCTGTGTTATAACGGTCAGTTATCCTATGGCTTAACAAACGCTGTAAAAATGTTATATCAACCCATGCCTGGCTTATCCGTTTGGTATAATAGGTACAATGCCCAAGGCCTACATAAAATTATTATAAATAACAAAAAAAAAAACAAGGCACAATACCGTGACTGTAACGATACACAAAGAACCTATACAATGCACGCAGTACAAATATTATTTATAGTACTAGGATGTAGGCTGATAATTATGAGAGGAATCATAGCCTACAAAGATATTAGTCTAGTCTTACATCAACTCTTCTCACTCATCCAGCAGTCAAACAAAATACCAAAATTTTGTTCAATGTTTATAGAGATACACACGAGAAACTTGAAGTGCTAGAAATGATCATGTGAGTAATGCTGTAACATTTAAAAAAGAACAGAAGCTTTAACCTTGTTGTTCGATTGTACACGCCCATACCATTAAAGTGGCAGTTGCCGTAGGATTTCATAGTGAAATGCCACTTACGTAAGGCCTCATTGGAATGCCATTAACGCAAATCTCCTCCTTTGTAAAGTTAATACAGTAGGACCCCAGTAGAGAGCCATTAATGTAGGAATCCAGTAGAAAGTAACTAACGTAGGACTCCCTAACGAAATGACACTAAAACAGGACATTTATTAATGTAGAATCCCCAGTAGAAAGCCAACAACTTAGAGCCCGCGGAAGGCCACTAACCTAGGACTTGAGTGTTTTGCCAGTAGGACTCTCATGGCGTGCCACTAACTTCGGACTCCACTGGAATGCCATTGACTTAAGACTCCCAAGTGGAATGCCACTAACGTAGATTCCCAGTGAAATAGAACTGAATTAGTGAATAAATAACGTTGTGAACTAAGCTCAACACATCCCAGTGGGTGTATGTATGATGCCTCTGAAATGTATTAATGAATATGAGATTTAAGGATTTAAATAGTTAAGCATTGGTTTGCTTCATTTCATTTTCCTTCTCTTTATTTTAAAATTTTTCAGTACTTCAAAGCCTGGATAGTCCCATTAAAATTGTTACAGTTTTATGAAATTTATGCTTGAGCTATCCCTCGCACAGTGTGGCAAAATAAATTCAGGGAAAAGATGACTGTCGATTTAAATAAATAGTTAAAAAGATGCACCAAAATCGAAAAGTGTGTATATCCCCGCGTATATACTCTGAGTATATTTAAATTTTTATTTTAGAGATTAAGATATCCTTGATGGTTTTGTACAAGTGACACGTACAAGTGACGATGAGAGGAAGGCTGATGTGGATCGGCTGATAATCCCTTTAAAGGAGCAAATATTCTTTGATACCGGTGAAGGGCTACTGCTCTGGGAAATTGGACCTACCCTCCCCTTCCTCGGATTTAACTGGATTAACTTCCTTTACCAAGCTGCTGCTTTTAGTGCTCCAGCATAATGATAATAATGTAGGTGTGTTGACATTATGGATTTAAAAACTGTCGGATGCTATTTAGTGGACAAATGTAAGGCTGTAATCCTGGAATAAAAAAAGAGACACGTCAGCAATAACTAAATTATTTAGAAATTAATATAACACTATTTAGACATAGAGGTTCTTTGTAACAGAAAATTTATCGTGTAAGAATGTTCACAATACAGGTAAAACATTTCTTGGTTTCTTAGCAATAGAAATATAAATCCCAAAGATAAACTACAACTCTACATACCGTTGGTAGGACCAACAGAGCCAATAGGCCCGGAGGCTCACTGCAGTGCTCGGTTACCTTCTAACAATAGTCTATTGTATTCCTTATTCTTCAATTAATTGCATAGCAGAATTTAGGAAGGTTTTAAAACAGCTTCTTTCTCCCTGAAACTGTGTGTGAAAAAAATATATTGTTGTCGCGAAAACTGTCCTTCATAAATGACCAAGAAAACATGTTCGTCATTCCAGTCTGGCTTCAGTGTGGGCGCGTCAGGCAACACAGCTTGCGGACTCCACTTTCGATCGAACTACACTCCTCCGCCTAGTATCACTTTTGTAAGAACATAAGAACATAAGAACGAAGGAACACTGCAGAAGGCCTACTGGCCCATGCGAGGCAGGTCCAAGTCTCCTACCGGCTTAAGCCAATGCACCCAACCTAGACAGGTCAGGTCACATTGACTTAAGGGAGGAACACGGCAACCGACCTGTTAGCACAAGCTATCAGGTCTAACTCACACCCACCCATATTTTTTTTTACTTCGGAAACAATAGACGCGACATATCAAAAGTTCCCAGATTGGTTCCTATGGTCCATTAGTCAGCTAATTAACTTGAGAGGGAAGAACAAGCCAATTTCGTGCCTGGATTAACCCGAACCGTGAGCCAGAATTCACTGATACTGCCATAAAGGGAAGCTTCTTGCTTCATCGCAACTAACTCTAGCCTAAAGTTAATGTTCCAACTTCACTTCTTTTTTATAATCTGAAATACATTCTACCTGGCTTTTCCTGACATACACCCACCACAGCCCATACTGAAGACAACTAAGGGCTTTATCATATGAGACAAGCTTGTTTGAAGTGATCTTCCGATATTGTAGACACATTTCAACGCACAGTGTTACAATGCACATGTTTAGTTTATTTCTACGTTTTACCACTAACTTATGTTAATTGACGATCGTCAGGGCTTTCGGATAAATTAAGCTGATTAAACTTTCCAAATAAATGCTCTGTTGCAGGTAAATATTTTATTAGGACAACGTTTCACTCTCTGAAGAGCTTTATCATGACTTGATAAAGCTTGAAACTAAGAGAAACGAAGCTAGAATGAAAAATACATTCTGGAAAGTGTGTCTTAATAAACTAAGTAAATTGAATAAAACTTTATAAGTAATTACTCAAAATTATTCATAATGAAACAAATTAGTGATTTTAAAAGTCTTCGTTAAAATTGAACATTGCTAATTATAATGAGGAATTAGCGCAAAACATTTATTTTCGTTATGATGCTATGAAAGCTGTAGCACCTTTTATCTTCAACTGGAACATCATTCAATTACTAGACACAAGCAGAGGCGCTTAGTAGTTGCGTTAGCACTTTTAACACAATTCTCTCTCTTGTTAAGAGCATAAAATAAAACTCTCAAGTTCTTGAAGCTGCGCGTGCGCGGGGACACACACACACACACACACACACACACACACACACACACACACACACTGGAGGACAAGAGGGTTAAGGGAGACATGATAACGACTTACAAAATACTGCGTGGAATAGACAAGGTGGACAGAGACAAGTTGTTCCAGAGATGGGACACAGAAACAAGGGGTCACAGTTGGAAGTTGTAAGCTCAGATGAGTCAAAGGGATGTTAGGAAGTATTTCTTCAGTCATAGAGTAGTCAGGAAGTAGAATAGCCTAGTAAGTGAGGTAGTGGAAGCGGGAACTATACATAACTTTAAGATGAGGTATGATAAAGCTCATGGAGGAGGAAGAGAGAGGACCTAGTAGCATTCAGTGAAGAGGCAGAGCCAGGAGCTGAATCTCGACCCCTGCAACCACAATTAGGTGAGTACAATTAGGAGAGTACACACACACGCACACCCAGACGCACACACACTCACTCACTCATTCACACACACACACACACAGACACACACACAACACACACACACACACACACACACACACACACACACACACACACACACACACACACACACACACACACACACACACACATACATACACACACACACACACACACACACACAGACACACACATACACATGAATGACATAACGGAAGGGATAGACTCAGAAGTGTCCCTGTTTGTAGATGATGTGAAGTTAATGAGGAGAATTAAATCTGTCGAGGATCAGGCAGGACTACAAAGAGACCTGGACAGGCTACAAGCCTGGTCCAGCAACTGACTCCGTGAATTTACCCCCGCCAAATGCAAAGTCATGAAGATCGGGGAAGGGCAAAGAAGACCGCAGGCAGAGTATAGTCTAGGAAGCCATAGAGTGCAAACCTCACACAAGGAAAAATATCTTGGGGTGAGTATAACACCGAGCACATCTGAGGCGCACATCAACAAGCATACGGGCGCCTGGCAAACCTAAGACTAGCGTTCCGATACCTCAGTAAGGAATCGTTGTACCATACGGGCGCCTGGCAAACCTAAGAATAGCGTTCCGATACCTCAGTAAGGAATCGTTCAAGGCTCTGTACACCATATACCTCAGGCTCACATTGGAGTATGCAGCACCAGTTTCGAATCTACATCTGGACAAAAACGCAAAGAAATTAGAGAAAGTGCAAAGGTTTGCAGCAAGACTAGTTCCAGAGCTGAGGGGATTTTCCTACGAAGGTTAAGGGAAATCGGCCTGACGACACTGGAGGACAGGACGTTCAGGGGAGACATGATAAGGTGGACATAGGCAAGATGTTCCAGAGATGGGATACAGAAACAATGGGTCACAATTGGAAGTTGAAGACTAAGATGAGTTAAAGGGATATTAAGAAGTATTTCTTCAGTAATAGAGTAGTCAGGAAGTGGAATAGCCTAGGAAGAGACGTAGTGGAGGCAGGAACCATACATAGTTTTAAGACGAGGTTTGATAAAGCTCATGGAGAGATAAGACCTAGTAGTGATCAGTGAAGAGGTGGGGCCAGGAGCTATGAATCAACCCCTGCAACCATTAAAAGGTGAGCAAAAATCGGTGAATACACACACACACACACAAACAGGGCACAAACACACACACACACATATACACATGTACGTACAGGACACATACACACACACACTACAACATCTAACCCATTAAAAATGGAGACCTAGAGGGGAAGTCAAAGGCTCAGAAAATCAGTGGATGATGGTTCAGGTAAGGAAAAATAGATGGAAGAGCAATGTAAATGGATGGAACAAGGGTGGAAGAGCAAACTAGGTGAGCTTCCTGCAAAAATGGAGAAGAGGATTGAGGCAGAGAAGAAGAAATGGGAGTCACAAGCACAAGCAGCAGAAGCTAGGATACAGGGCCTAGAATATGAGGGAAATTGGCTGAAGTGAGCTACAGGTCTACTGCCCAGAGGAAACATAGCATCTAAAGCAGGTACATCCCTACTGAACGAGAAGCCTAATGGAAAGGAAGGAGATATAACTTATGCTAAGTAGGGCTGAGGAATGAAGGAGGAGAGATGTTGGGTGACACTAGCTGAAGTGGCCAGAAGGGTTCATGCGTGCTGGGCAAAACTACTGATTGTGAGTGACTTCAATCACAAGGAAATTGACTGGGAGAACCTGGAGCCACATGGGGGCCCAGAAACGCTGAGGGCTAAGATGATGGAGGTAGTACTGGAAAACCATTTGTACCAACACGTAAGAGACACTACTAAAGAGAGAGGAGAGGATGAACCGGCAAGACTGGACCTAGTATTCACCTTGAGTAGTGCAGACATTGAGGACATCACATATAAAGACCCCTTGGGGCCAGTGTTTACGTGGTTCTGATCTTCGAATACATAGTAGAGTTACAAGTGGAGAGAGAAGCAGGAATGGCCGGATGCATGAAGCCAAACTACAAGAAAGGGGAATATGCAGGCATGAAAAATTTCCTGCACGGGGTTCAGTGGGACAGAGAACTGGCAAGGAAGTTAGTAAACGAGATGATGGAATATGTGATAACAATATGCAAGGAAGCTGAGGAGAGGTTTGTACCCAAGGGTAACAGAAATAACACGAGAGCCAGGATGAGCTCTTGGTTCACCCAAAGGTGTAGAGAGGTTAAAACCAAGTGTGCCAGAGTCTGGAAGTACAGAAGGCAAAGAACCCAGGAGAGTAAGTAGAGCAGTCGTAGAGCCAGAAATGAATATGCACAGGTAAGAAGGCAGGCCCGACGACAATACGAAAATGACATTACCAGCGAAAGCCACATCTGACCCGAAGCTGTTGTACAGCCACATCATGAGGAAAAAAACAATCAAGGACAAGGTAATCATGCTGGGGAAGGAAGGAGAGGACATCACAAGAAACGACCGCGAAGTATGTGAGGAGCTCAACATGAGATTCAAAGAAGTGTTCACTGAGGAGAAAGAAGGGACCCCAGAAAGACGGAGAGGTGGGGTACACCGTCAAGTGTTGGACACAATATATACAACCAAGGAAGAAGTGAAGAGGCTGCTAAGCGAGCTAGATACCTCAAAGGCGATGGGGCCGGATAACATCTCTCCATGGGTCCTGAGAGAGGGAGCAGAGGCGCTATGTGTACCACTAACAACAATCTTCAACACATCTATCGAAACAGGGCGACTACCTGAGGTATGGAAGACAGCAAATGTAGTCCCAATTTTTAAAAAAGGAGACAGACACGAAGCATTAAACTACAGACCAGTGTCACTGACAAGTACAGCATGCCAAGTAATGGAGAAGGTTATCAGGAGAAGACTGGTGGAGCATCTAGAAAGGAAAGAGCTTATCAGCGACAATCAGCATGGTTCCAGGGACGGGAAATCCTGTGTCACAAACCTACTGGAGTTCTATGGCAAGGTGACAGCAGTAAGACAAGTGAGGGAGGGGTGGGTAGATTGCATTTTCTTGGAAAGTAAGGCGTTTGACACAGTTCTTCACAAGAGATTAGTGCAAAAGCTGGAGGACCAGGCAGGGATAACAGGGAAGGCACTGGAATGGATCAGGGAATACCTGTAAGGAAGACAACAAAGAGTCATGGTACGTGGCGAGGTGTCAGAGTGGGCACCTGTGATCAGAGGGGTTCCACAGGGGTCAGTCCTAGGACTGGTGCTGCTTCTGGTATTTGTGAACGACATGACGAAAGGAATAGACTCAGAAGTGTCCTTGTTTGCAGATGATGTGAAGTTGTTGAGAAGAATTCAGTCGGACGAGGACCAGGCAGAACTACAAAAGGATCTGGACAGGCTGCAGGCCTGGTCCAGCAACTGGCTCCTGGAGCTCAACCCCAACAAGTGCAAAGTCATGAACATTGGGGAAGGGCAAAGAAGACTGCAGACGGAGTACAGTCTAAGGGGTCAGAGACTATGAACGTTACTCAAGGAAAAGAATCGTGCGGTGAGTATAACACCGGGCACATCTCCTGAGGCGCACATCAACCAAATAACTGCTGCAGCATAAGGCCGCCTAGCAAACCTAAAAACAGCATTCCGACATCTTAGTAAGGAATAGTTCAGGTCCCTGTACACCGTGTACGTTAGGCCTATATTGGAGTATGCAGCACCAGTTTGGAACCCACACCTAGCCAGGCACATAAGGAAACTAGAGAAAGTGCAAAGGTTTGCAACAAGACTAGTCCTGGAGCAAAGGGGTATGTCATACAAGGAGAGGTTAAGGGAAAACTACTTGACGACACTTGAGGACAGGAGAGATTGAGGGGATATGATAACGACATATAAAGTACTGATTGGACAGAGACAGGATGTTCCAGAGATGGGACACAGCAACAAGGGGTCACAGTTGGAAGTTGAAGACTCAGATGAATCACAGGGATGTTAGTCGCAGAGTTGTCAGGAAGTGGAATAGTCTGGGAAGTGATGTAGTGGAGGCAGGATCTATACATAGCTTTAAGAAGAGGTATGATAACGCTCATGGAGCAGGAAGTGACCTAGTAGCGACCAGTGAGGAGGCGGGGCCAGGAGCTGTGACTCGGCCCCTGCAAACACAATTAGATGAGTACAACTAGGCGAGTACACACACACACACACACACACACACACACACAAACACACACACAATCACACACACACATACACACATGGAGGAGAGGTTAGCAGCAGAGTGCAGAATGTTGGAGCAACATGCCTCAGTAGCAGAAGCCAATATACAGAGATTAGAAGAGGATCTGAGACATCTGAAACAGCGTAGAGACAAAGATATTACAGAAGTAGCATCAGCAATGTCTACATCAGACAGACAAAGGGTCTGAAGGGAGCATGGAAGCTAAACTGTATGCAGAGGTCCTGTCAAACCCACATGGGGCCAAAACAAAGACAGGGAGCACACTAGGACAGAATGAGAGGTTGGAAGACATTGAAGGAACTAGGACATGTGCAGGGACCTTACCAGACACTTGTGGGGGCCAGGAACAGGTGAGCAGGAAGGACAAACCAATGAGCATAGGGGCCACAGCTAGGGAAGGGACTGAAGGAAGGAACACTCCACGGGAAGGAACTAAAACACCTCAGAGGATGCAATGGGAGTCACAGTGGGAGGTGGAAAGGGAGAGATCAGTTTTTGTCTATGGGCTAGACGAAGCTGAAGGGGAAACTTATGATGAAAGAAAGCAGGAGGAGAAAAAAGCGATTGAAGGTATCATGAAGGTGATAGGCGAGGGAGACATGACCCAGGTGGCAAATTTTCGGAGAATCGGGTGGTTCACAAAGAAAAGGAATCGGCCTCTCAAAGTAATTTTCAAGGCAGAATCAACTCGAACCATGATCCTGCAGGAGAAAGCACGGCTGAGAGGCAAACAGGAGTTCATGAGTGTGTACCTCGATCGAGACAGAACACAGGAGGAAAGGATGATACTGAAAGAGAGAGTGCAAAAACGAAAGGAGGAATGGGAGGAAATGAAAAAGGAGAGCAGAATAACCCAGGAACAGGTGGAAGGACAAGCACACCCCCCAGAAACACCTGCAGAAGGACTCCAGCCACGACACCCCCAAGGCAACTGAACAATCCAAACCAACCATCACACACCGATCCCTCTGTTCCCACCCCCCGCACCACGAACCCTACCCCTACAGCAACCCCCTATGGGAGCTCTTCCTCCACCTCCACTGCAACCCCCCACAGGCCCCCACCAGGGCTCCTGCTCTCCCAACCCCAGTATTCCCCCAGGACCACAGTTACAGTATTAGAACAGAAGTTGAAGGTTTGGTACACAAATGCGGATGGATTAACGAATAAATATGAGGAATGGCAAGAAAGAATCAATGAGAAGTCCCCAGACATCATAGCAGTTACAGAAACAAAACTCACGGAGACAATAACAGATGCAATCTTCCCACCAGGATACCAGATCATGAGGAAAGATAGAAGGGGCAGAGGGGGAGGAGGGGTTGCTCTGCTCGTAAAAAACCGATGGAAATTCGAGAAAATGGGAGGCATAGACGAGACAGGAGAAAGGGACTACATAGTAGGTACACTTCAGTCTGGGGAGCACAAGGTGGTCATTGCAGTGATGTATAATCCACCACAGAACTGCAGGAGGCCAAGAGAGGAATATGAAGAGAGCAACAGAGCAATGGTGGACACACTTGCTGAGGTGGCAAGAAGAGCTCACTCCAGCAGAGCAAAGTTGCTGGTTATGGGGGATTTCAACCACAGGGAGATTGACTGGGAAAACCTGGAGCCACATGGGGGTCCCGAAACATGGAGAGCCAAGATGTTGGATGTGGTGCTGGAAAACCTCATGCACCAACATGTTAAGGACACTACCAGAGTGAGAGGGGAGGATGAACCAGCAAGATTGGACCTTGTGTTCACCCTGGGCAGTTCAGACATTGAGGACATCACATATGAGAGTCCCCTAGGAGCTAGTGACCACGTGGTTCTGTGCTTTGAATACATAGTAGAGTTGCAAGTGGAGAGAGTAACAGGAGTTGAATGGGAAAAGCCAGACTATAAAAGAGGGGACTACATAGGGTTGAGGAACTTCCTGCAGGAGGTTCCGTGGGACAGAGAACTGGCAGGAAAGCCAGTAAATGAAATGATGGAATATGTAACAACAAAATGCAAGGAGGCAGTGGAAAGGTTTATTCCCAAGGGCAACAGAAACAATGGGAAGACCAGAACGAGCCCCTGGTTTACCCGACGGTGTAAGGAGGCAAAAACAAAGTGCAATAGAGAATGGAAAAAGTACAGAAGGCAGAGAACACATGAAAATAGGGAGATCAGTCGCAGAGCCAGGAACGAGTATGCACAGGTAAGGAGGGAGGCCCAGCGACAGTATGAAAATAACATAGCATCGAAAATCAAGACTGACCCGAAACTGTTGTATAGCCACATCAGGAGGAAGACAACAGTCAAAGACCAGGTGATCAGACTGAGGACAGAAGGTGGAGAACTCACAAGAAATGATCAGGAGGTATGTGAGGAGCTAAACAGGAGATTTAAGGAAGTTTTTACAGTAGAGACAGGAAGGGCTGTGGGAAGACAGCACAGAAGGGAACATCAAGAGGGAATATACCAACAAGTGTTGGATGACATACGAACAACCGAGGAGGAGGTGCAGAAGCTGCTAAGTGACCTTGATACCTCAAAGGCGATGGGACCGGACAACATCTCCCCATGGGTCCTTAGAGAAGGAGCAGAGATGCTGTGCGTGCCCCTAACCACAATCTTCAACACATCCCTTGAAACTGGGCAACTACCTGAGAAATGGAAGACAGCAAATGTAGTCCCCATATTTAAGAAAGGAAACAGAAATGAGGCACTAAACTACAGACCTGTGTCTCTGACATGTATTGTGTGCAAAGTCATGGAGAAGATTATCAGGAGGAGAGTGGTGGAACACCTGGAACGGAACAAGATTATAAATGAAAACCAGCATGGGTTCATGGAAGGCAAATCCTGTGTCACAAACCTTCTGGAGTTTTATGACAAGGTAACAGAAGTAAGACACGAGAGAGAGGGGTGGGTTGATTGCATTTTCCTAGACTGCAGGAAGGCCTTTGACACAGTTCCCCACAAGAGATTAGTGCAGAAGCTGGAGGATCAGGCGCATATAACAGGGAGGGCACTGCAATGGATCAGGGAATACCTGACAGGGAGGCAACAACGAGTCATGGTACGTGAAGAGGTATCACAGTGGGCGCCTGTGACGAGCGGGGTCCCACAGGGGTCAGTTCTAGGACCAGTGCTATTTTTGATATATGCGAACGACATGATGGAAGGAATAGACTCTGAAGTGTCCCTATTCGCAGATGATGTGAAGCTGATGAGAAGAATTAAATCGGATGAGGATGAGGCAGGACTGCAAAGAGACCTGGACAGGCTGGACATGTGGTCCAGAAACTGGCTTCTCGAATTCAACCCTGCCAAATGCAAAGTCATGAAGATTGGGGAGGGGCAAAGAAGACCGCAGACAGAGTATAGGCTAGGTGGACAAAGACTACAGACCTCACTCAGGGAGAAAGACCTTGGGGTGACCATAACACCGAGCACGTCACCGGAGGCACACATCAACCAAATAACTGCTGCAGCATACGGGCGCCTGGCAAACCTGAGAATAGCGTTCCGATACCTTAATAAGGAATCGTTCAAGACACTGTACACTGTGTATGTTAGGCCCATACTGGAGTATGCAGCACCAGTCTGGAACCCACACCTGGTCAAGCACGTCAAGAAGTTAGAGAAAGTACAAAGGTTTGCAACAAGGCTAGTCCCAGAGCTCAGGGGAATGTCGTACGAGGAAAGGTTGAGGGAAATCGGACTGACGACACTGGAGGACAGAAGGGTCAGGGGAGACATGATAACGACATACAAGATACTGCGGGGAATAGACAAGGTGGACAGAGATAGGATGTTCCAGAGAGGGGACACAGAAACAAGGGGTCACAACTGGAAGCTGAAGACTCAGACGAGTCACAGGGACGTTAGGAAGTATTTCTTCAGTCATAGAGTCGTCAGGAAGTGGAATAGCCTAGCAAGTGAAGTAGTGGAGGCAGGAACCATACATAGTTTTAAGAAGAGGTATGACAAAGCTCAGGAAGCAGAGAGGGAGAGGACCTAGTAGCGATCAGTGAAGAGGCGGGGCCAGGATCTGAGTCTCGACCCCTGTAACCACAATTAGGTGAGTACAATTAGATGTGTACACACACACACACACACACACACACACACACACACACACACACACACACTCACATCAACCAGGTAACTGCTGCAGCATATGGGCGCCTGGCAAACCTGAGAACAGCGTTCCGATACCTTAGTAAGGAATCGTTCAAGACTCTGTACACCGTGTACGTCAGGCCCATACTTGAGTATGCAGCACCAGTTTGGAACCCACACTAGGTCAAGCACGTCAAGAAATTAGAGAAAGTGCAAAGGTTTGCAACAAGGCTAGTTCCAGAGCTAAGGGGAATGTCCTACGAAGAAAGGTTAAGGGAAATCGGTCTGACGACACTGGAGGACAGGAGGGTTAGGGGAGACATGATAACGACATACAAAATACTGCGTGGAATAGACAAGGTGGACAGAGACAGGATGTTCCAGAGAGGGGACACAGAAACAAGGGGTCACAATTGGAAGTTGAAGACTCAGATGAGTCAAAGGGATGTTAGGAAGTATTTCTTCAGTCATAGAGTTATCAGGAAGTGGAATAGTCTGGCAAGTGATGTAGTGGCGGCAGGTACGATACATAGTTTTAAGAAGAGATATGATAAAGCTCATGGAGCAGGGAGAGAGAGAGAGGACCTAGTGCCGACCAACGAAGAGGAGGGGCCAGGAGCTGTGAATCGACTCTTGTAATTACAATTAGGTGAGTATAAACGCACACAAATACACATACACTCACAATATTGGTATTATGACCACAATGTGAAGCGCTTGCTCAGTTGATTGGCTTAACCACCATTAATTGGGAAGCTCGTTTCATCTGCTGTAAACCCCAAAATAATGCTTTTTCGCGACATGGTGTCCATTTTTGTGTTTGTTGCAAATGGTTGCGTCTCGCTCAATTGCTCCTCTGACATCAAAGCCTTGTGGATTTAAACCCACAAAATTCGTGATGGGTTTTATATACGTTCAACAGGCGTTAGTATGAATTTGAAGAATATCACTTCTCCAGTCATGTTTCCAATTTTAATAATAATAATAATAATAATAATAATAATAATAATAATAATAATAATGTTATTATTGCAACCATAACTTCAACAGCTTTCATAAATATTATTTTTTTATTTTTAAAGAATAAAAAGGCACAATACCGTGATGATAAAATTCACAAATAACCTGCACTTAGGAGACGAAAGTTTTTTGACGACACTTCGGTCCAAGTCGGGCCGAACATTGTCATACATTTCGGTCTCCTGAATGCAGGTTATCTGTGTATTATTATTGTTGTTGCTGTTGTTCTCATTTGTGACACAATTATTACTATATTTGTTAGAATTAGTGATGCTATGGTTGAACTGTTGTATCAGTAACACCAACAATGGTGCTGATAGACTGAGCAAATGTAAGTTTGGTACTGGGCAACAACACCAGTTGGTAGAATTAATATCAGTAATACTCTTAGTAGTAGTAGTAGTAGTATTAGTAACAGCGGTAACAGAAGTTATTATTGTGGAAGAAGCATTAATACTAGGAGCAGGAGTAGCAGAAATACTGTTGACTGTGGTTGTGTTAGTATTAGAAGTAGCAGTAGCAGAAGCAGTGATGGCTGTGGTGGTGGAAGCATAAGTGGTACTAACAGTCGAGGCAATAAATGTGGCAGTTGTAGTTTTAGCAGTAGCTGTAGCAGCAGTGATTGCAGTTGTGGTAGTGTTAATTATTATTATCATCATTAGTAAAAACAGTGGTAGCAATAGTGAATGACATTAGTAGTAGTAGTGTTAGCAGGTGTAGCAGTGGTAATAAATGTAGAAATAATAGCATTAATCGTACTAGCAGCAGCAGCAGCAGAAGTGGCGACTTTGGCGGAAGAATCATTATCATTAGTAATAGCAGAAGCAGACGCAATAGCAGAAGTAGTTGTTGTGACTAGTAGTTGCAGTAGCAAAACGCAGCAGAAGCAATGGTTGTGGTCGTCGTGGTAGTGATAACTACAACAGTAGCAGTAACAGCAGCATCGGTTGCTGAGGTGGAAATAGTAATAGAAGAAGCAACAGTTACGCTCTCATTTCTCCACTATAAATTTTAAGCAATGGACAAGGTTTGTTACCAGACTGAGACAATACTCGTTCTTAGGGGACATAATGTCATATATGCATACCATATGGAATGAACACGACTATATCCGTCGACCATTACCAACAGCGCGTTGTCTATATATATATATATATATATATATATATATATATATATATATATATATATATATATATATATATATATATATATATATATATATATATATGTCGTGCCGAATAGGCAGAACTTGCGATCTTGGCTTAAATAGCAACGCTCATCTTGCCATATAGGACAAGTGAAAATTTGTGTATGCAATAATTTCGCCAAAATCATTCTGAACCTAACGAAAAAAATATATTTCACTGTGTTTGTTTAGTATTAAATTATTGTAAACAAATCTAAAATATATTTAGTTGGGTTAGGCTAAAATAAATTGCGCTTGTTATAATAAGGTTAGGTAAGTTTTCTAAGTTCCTTTTGGTGCAAAATTATAAATTTTTACATCAACATTAATGAAAAAAATATATCTTTAAACGTATAAGAGAAAATTTTAGAAAGGACTTAATTTTAAATGAGTTCTTGCTAATTGACCAGTTTTACATATTCGGCACGACATATATATATATATATATATATATATATATATATATATATATATATATATATATATATATATATATATATATATATATATTTTTATTATCACACTGGCCGATTCCCACCAAGGCAGGGTGGCCCGAAAAAGAAAAACTTTCACCATCATTCACTCCATCACTGTCTTGCCAGAAGGGTGCTTTACACTACAGTTTTTAAACTGCAACATTAACACCCCTCCTTCAGAGTGCAGGCACTGTACTTCCCATCTCCAGGACTCAAGTCCGGCCTGCCGGTTTCCCTGAACCCCTTCATAAATGTTACTTTGCTCACACTCCAACAGCACGTCAAGTATTAAAAACCATTTGTCTCCATTCACTCCTATCAAACACGCTCACGCATGCCTGCTGGAAGTCCAAGCCCCTCGCACACAAAACCTCCTTTACCCCCTCTCTCCAACCTTTCCTAGGCCGACCCCTACCCCGCCTTCCTTCCACTACAGACTGATACACTCTTGAAGTCATTCTGTTTCGCTCCATTCTCTCTACATGTCCGAACCACCTCAACAACCCTTCCTCAGCCCTCTGGACAACAGTTTTGGTA
>NW_027198946.1:35000-37573 GCF_038502225.1 Cherax quadricarinatus
AGCAAATCATGTCCTCAGGAGGAAGATTTAAGTAAACTAACCTTAAATTATGCCCTACCCTAAAGTTTGCACTCTTGTCAACACTAGTTGGAGGGTTACATATAAGCCCAAAGAACTCCTTAGGAAAATCCCAAAAGGGACCTTTACAGGTTAAAACATGAGCCTCTTGTTTAGGGAGAGAGAGAGGGAGGTAGTAAATAGGACATGGTTTAAGGGTTGGTTATACAGGTTTTACAGTATTTATTAGTTAAATGTTGGCTTCACCAGTGGTTTCATCAATCAGTACGGAGGAAAATACGAGAAAGGTAGTAAAAATAGCGGCAGGAGGTTAGGTGTCATGAGATAATGGAGGCAGATTAACCCAACGTCAAATTAATTTGGAAGGAGGGTGGAATGTAGTATTATTGGGATAATTTTTTTAACTGGTATTACATTGCCTCCAGTATTTTTGAATTAATTATGGTTGGTAGGAAATAGGAAATGAATGACTCAAAGTAAGCAACTATGTCGCTGGTCTATTTCCTAATGACTAGTTTGGCGATTAAGGGAGCCCTTCAGGGAGTCCACGAGGTGTTTGTAATGGATGACGAAAACATTATTTCAAAATCATATTCTTCAGCAACTCCATAATGGCGTTTTCGGTACGTTGCTTAAGATTTCTAGAAATGTGTATACGCATGAGTTAGTCTCTTTGAGTTACCCGAATCCTGTGGATAATAACAATAATTTTGTGGCTTAATAAGTATGTTTGTTTCCTATTACTGCGAAATTTTGTTTTGGTAGAAATTGGATCACTTGACAGTCCTAGAAATTAAGATTGACTGTCTTGTTTTTGATATTCAAGCAATACAGTTGTGTATGTTATTAGGTGGTCCGGCTGGAAGATAAGAACTTTGAACTTATTTAAGTAGAATAAAAGGCACAGTACCGTGACACGAACAATGTACACAAAAAGAACCTACATATGGGAGAGGAAACTTACTTAGAGCGTATCAGTCACGTCGACTTGGACCATTAACTAGCTACACTAACGAGTGACATAGTTTATGGTCCAAGTCGAGTCAGAAACAATCATTAAGTTTCTCCTATATCTGAAGTTATTTGTTTAATGAACTTACATAGTGATTGTCGTTGCTTAACTACGATGATGACTCTATCTGCTTTCCTCTTACAGTCACTGATAAAATGGTCCAGGGTAATGTCGTTTGGAAAACACAGAAACATCCGTGAATATAAACTAAGCATCCCTCCCTTTTAATATAATGAGGCTGGAGGATCCGGAATGCCCTCCAAAATGAAAGCTATAACTATGTCTCGTTTAATATGTACTGCTGATGATGGGGATAAATGGCAATGATAAGTTATTTGTTGATTGCTTTCCCGTAGACTTGGAACATCAACTTGTCTTTTTTATTATTAGGATTTTTATTTATTTATTTTTTAAAGAAGAGAACGTTCAGAAAGGGAAGGCGGCTATTAAGGTTTTCTTTTACTGTTAACTAATTGAAAGTTTTAACAGGTTGATGTTATCGAGAAGTTCTATGGGTCATCATTGATTATTATTACTGATACGATATTATACGGGCAGCAACGGGACGGCGCAAGGCAAAGAGAATATCAGCGTATTCACCTCTGGTAACAACTGAGTGTTCAGAGTTTTCTGAGTAATAGACTGTTCCAGGCTGAGAGGAGCTTGCTGCTTCAAAGAGCCCCATCCACTAAAGAATGTAAGGAAGTGACTAGATTACTAAGCTTCCCTCCTCTCCCCCATCACTCCTCCACTACCCCACCAGCTCATCAATTTCACCCCATCCAAGAAACCCCACAATACCAAGTTCCCAATACACTGGCTAACCAACCACACACCTCTATTTACACTGCTGTCCTTCTATCTCCCTGTCTCCTTCTTTTCCGGAACATTTCCATCAAAGGCAACTTAAAAACAAGGCAAGGAATGACCATCCAGCTAAGCCCATGCAGTCATTTTAAACTCTGGCCAATCATTGCCTTGGGCTCTGCAGCCCCTCACTCCCTCGAGGTAGGATGTCTTGAAGGGCTGACAACTTCCATAAGTCAAGCCGAAGTAGGAATGAGGAATGCAGAACACCTCAGGAAAGTGTTTTACAGCATATCTTACGAATCCCAGCTGTACCTTGCTGGAGCAAGCATACCGAAGATAAGAAGTAAGGAATTCGGATCACTGATAACCAAAAGTCCAAGAGGGACATACTAGGGACTATGTTGTTCTAATACCACTGTTGCACCCTGCCAGATGTATTCCAGACTTACTCTGATGCAGTATTTTTACCTCCTCCTCAAGAAGGAGCTACTCAGTGCTCAAGAAGTAATGTTCTGGGAAAAACTAAAGCAGTTGTAGGGTATCATCCCCATTTCCACAAGACAGCCACCAGGCCCAGCGTACTATATTTGTTGCAAAAATCCAAGCATTTTTTCATGAAGACACCTGCCTACTGGAGAACTTATTGAGAAATTAATCAAAAAGAAAACTCCGAGTTCAAGGTTCTAGAAGGCATATAAGTTTGCCAAAGAAAAGTTCAAATTACTAACAAACA
>NW_027198947.1:0-37570 GCF_038502225.1 Cherax quadricarinatus
TGGAAATAGGGTAGTAGATGAGTGGAACAGTCTACCTAGTTGGGTTATTGAGGCTAGGACTTTGGGTAGTTTCAAATTTAGGTTGGATAAATACATGAGTGGGATGGGTTGGATTTGAGTGGGACTTGCACATCAGAGCTTATTTCTTGAGTAGCATTGAAAATTGGGTAGGTCAAATGTTTGTTAGTGTGATGAATTGTAAAGGACCTGCCTAGTATGGGCCAACAGGCCTGCTGCAGTGTTCCTCCTTTCTTATGTTCTTATGTTCTTATGTTCTTAAGAGAGGCTATAGACACGAGTGGAAAAATTGCAATGCAGCGCCACTGAAGTAAATTTTTTGGGAAGCTTCAAAAACCGATTAGGCAATTATATGAATGAGAATGGTTTGGTGTGAAAAAAAAAAACCTGCCAAGCATGACCTAGTAGCCTTATTTCAGTGTTCTTTATTTCTCACGTTCTGAAGACCGTTTGTGTGGGGAGAAGCACGATGGGAGAGGAAGAGATACAAGCTTCGAGAGGAGAGGGAAAAGAGGAAGTTACTTTTGAAGATGTTCCGCTCTTTCAAGAAATATCTCTTTAGGGGATTAAGAAAAGCGCTGATGTCAGCGTCTTGCTATAAAATCCATTTACTTTCCGTTTACCAAGGCGCTTCCAGAGAATACTTTTGCACTGTTTAAATTATGTAGCGTGTATCATGGTAACAATCATTGTGTACTGTATCACTGTGTGTAGTATATCATCGTTTAGTGAAACATTGTATACTGAGTATCAGCGTAAAATTGCATATCAGTGTAAAGTATATCATTATGCTCAAGTTTGTCATCGGTAAACTTCCTTAACTAAACAAGGGTCCCCATTCCAATTTCTGCCCATTAAGCAAACGCTCTATTGCCTATTGGTCAGCCATGCCTTGACCCAGCAGATAATTTCTCTATTCCATGACAGGTAGGTAACTCTTCCCTGGGTCACGTATTTTTCAGAGTCCATGTTACAAAAATATGAGAAGTACTAAATATTTTGTAAAGATTAGATATTCAATAAACTTCAAAACATAAAATATATTTTTTCTCGCACGCTTAGATAATTCTTCATTATTCAAGATTCTTGATAATACACAGCGCTCTGCAAGACATATTAACAACGAAGATGCATTGCTAATTTGCATATATATTAACACTATTGTCCTCTGGTGTCAAGAAGGTTTATTGTCTCACTTGGAATTAATGGAACATTTTATTAACAAGATCGGCATTCATTATGCTTGTCTCATTATATTAACAAGCTTCCCAGCCACGTTCGGGTTCTAGGAACTCCTGAGACATTTTATTAAAATATTCTGCCGAGATTCTTTTCACCTGGAATTCTTCCTGGAACATTAATATAGGCTGTTGTGATACCTGTACTACAAGATGACAAAGATAAAACTCAAATTTGAAGTCATAATACGCAGACTAACACCTTAAAGATTAAGTGCATTCGTATCTTAAGTGTTTGGAATGCGTTCCTGTTAGTGTTTTTATTCATTTTGAAACTAGGCTATTTACAGCGTTCTTTGACCGTTCGGGTCACTACGCTCTTGTCAATATAAAATATATACAACACAGACACACATTAAAATATAAAATAAACAAAAGGTACCAACATGATCGAAAATGTGTGGTGTTACCGTTTAAGAAATAGTGTCAAATTTTGTAAGTATAAAATTATACATGAAAATAAAGTGTGATGTGATAAGCCATGGAGGAATGCTAAATCTCATAAGTTTGTCTGGAATTGTACCTAGAATAATAACTGTAACTACATGTGCAATTATACTTGGAATGTTGTACAAGTGTATCCAGAATGGTGTACAACTGTACCTAGAAAAATGCTCAATTTCTGTTATAAACCATTAACTTAAGACTTAGGTAATGCAGTGGTCGGTTTCTTTAAAACTGTGTTAAAACATGCTGCACCTGTTCACCTAGCAGTAAATATTTTCCTAGGAGTTAGTCTGCTATTACTAATCATCTGTCTACTGCTGCTGCTTTTCAATCAAACCACGTAGCGCACAAAGTAACACTAGTGAGTGGTTTTTGGCTCGTGTGGTAATGCAAATGAAGGAACCGGGTTTGATTTCGTCACAAGTGGAAAAAAAATTGGCTTGTTTCATTACACATGTTGCCCTTGTTCGCCTAGCTGTCAGCAGGTACCTGGGAGTTAGCCGACTGTTATGTGTCGGATCCAGGGAAAGTGGATGAAGAACCCTTACGGAAATAACTACAATGACTGGATTTTCCAAGTTATCCTGTGTACATTATCCTCTGGATTATTATAATCATGGGGAAGCGCTAAACCCGTAGGATTATACAGCATCCTCTGGATTAATAATCCAATTAAAATATTTTACGCATGAATCCTTTGTATGTTCTCATTATACAATTAACAGGGCCGCTTTCTTTTGCAGTAACTGTTTAAGTTTTGCGTCTTCTCTTTCAACTGGTAATTATTTAATATGTTTACTAAATTATATTTTGACATTCTCACTGATAATGCAGCCAATCGTACACCTTGGTGTGCGTGGGGATAACAACGTTCTTCGGTACTAACCATGCCTCTATCGCTGCCAGGCGTAAGCCGTTGGTTTAAGTTAAAGCGTTATGTAAGTACAGGTTAGTGTGACTTAACCTAACCTAAAGCAACCTAACCTCATCTAACGAAGAAAAATCTATATTTTTGTTAAATTGTTAGAGGTCACGTAATGCTTGATAGTAGAACGTTAGAGTGGAAAGAAATAATAACTAATTCGAAAGGAATTCGATAACGGCTTATCTTTCATGAAAAAAAAATTCCGTCGTTCACTTAACTCGCGAGGGAGGAGAGACGAGGTCATCAATCATATTGGATAAGGTTAACACAGGCAAGATGAGGTAACCCACGACGAAAAAGATTGCTAGTAATTTCTCCGGGGATATAAACATGAATCGCTTGTTCACGGTGGGTCGCCAAACTACATCAGTAAACGAAACCTACATTATTATTAAATTACTATTATTACTAATGTTTTCTTCTTATTCTCCTTTTCCCTGACCTCTTCCTCTTACTCATTCACCTCCTCATCTACTACCCTTCCTCCCCATGCCCGTTACTGTCGTCGTCGTCCTCCTCCTCTACTACCTCCTACACCCGTCGGAAGGTGGTGAACGAGACAGATCAATAGACAAGGGATGATTGCTCCTAGCTTGGATGAACAGGAGGGAGGAGGGGAACTTCTCGTCTTTCCAGTAGAAACGAAACAGGTGTTACCTTCTTCATGATTTCGGTTCTGATGGTAATAAGATTCAAGGGGAGATAAATCTCATGCTTAGCGAAACAATGTTTAAAAAGTGAAACCATTTGGCCATAAATATATGAAACACAATTATGATCTGTATATTTGTTTTAGAGATTTTCTTCTACCTGTTTCTTCTTTTTGTCCAAGTGGTTTCAGAATTCATTGGTCAGTGTTTATGACACCTTAATTTCTATAAACATAGTTGTTATGATACGCTGATTTGTTAATATTCCTTCTCTGATAACAAGAAAGTGACTGTGTAACACACTAAGGAAATATTTAGCTGTAATGGTCGAAAATTTGGTCTCCTGGGCAGAAATCTCATTATAACTACGATATATTGCACTAAGGACTTTATGTAGCTGCTTTAGTAAAGTGTAGTATTCGGTGAATGAGGATGGTTTATTTCATAAACCTTCATTATTCACCGAATTGGGTCCACAAAATAATTTGTCCATTTTTTTCCTATGCATCATCTTCAGTAAAAACTTTGATATCAAATTAAAATTTTTAGTAAGAATTATTCTTAAATAATGGCTATATACCCCCAGTTACATTCCCTAAAGAATGATGCTAGCTACCCTTGTAAACTAATTTTTTCCTATTTCTAACCCCTTAAAACATTATATATATATATATATATATATATATATATATATATATATATATATATATATATATATATATATATATATATATATATATATATATATATATATATATATATATATGTCGTGCCGAATAGATAAAAACTGGTCAATTAGCAAGAACTCATTTAAAATTATGTCCTTCGTAAAATTTTCTCTTACACGGTTAAGGATATATTTTGTCGTTTATGTTAATGTATTACTATTGTTATAATCAAGGGGAAGCGCTAAACCCGTAAGATTATACAGCGCCTGTGGAGGGGATGTAGAAGGTATTCAGGCTTAATTTATGTTAATGTAAAAAATAATAATTTTGTACCAAAAGAACCTTAGAAAATTTACCCAACCTTATCATAACAAGCGCAATTTAATTTAGCCTAATCCAACTAAATATATTTTAGATAAGTTTACATTAATTTAATAATAAGCAAACACAATCATATATATATATTTTCGTTAGGTTCAGGATGGTTTTTGCAAAATTATTGCATACACAAATTTTCGTTTGTCTTACTCGGTAAGAAAAGCGTTGCTATTTAAGCCAAAATCGCAAGTTTTACCAATTTGGTACAACATATATGTAAAAGCTCTCGTTGTTCTTTTTAGGTCACCCTGCCTCGGTGAGATATGGCCGTTTCATTGGAAAGTGTATAAATCTGTAGTGAAGGGGAGGAGTAAGGGTCGTCCTAAGAAAGGTTGAAGGGAGGGGGGGGGAGATAAAAGAGGTTTTGTGTGCAAGGGGCCTGGACATGCAGCAGGCATGTGTGAGCGTGTTAGGAGTGAATTGAGGGACATCACTGGCAAAGCGGTGTCTGGGAGAAACTCAAGCAACGTTAAAAACAGCACGTTACATCGCCATGTGTGATGGCCTGCGGCTATTTGTGAAGCAACACATCATTACTCGTTTTTTGGTACGTATGAACATTATCACTAATATCAGGGATGTGTATAATTTAGTAAATAATCTGCCTGAAATGCTCTACATAACCTGGGTTTATTCAAAATTAGTGAAATAAATCTTTCATAATAAAGTAAATTTATATGCATTTCGAAAATAAAATTTGTTTGCCTCACATTGACTGAGACTAAACGATTTTTTCTAAATAAAACCATCGAGATATAGTAAATATTTTATAATGGTTAAATTACTAATAATTTATGTCATCATAACACATAATATAATACGCCAAACCGATCTTTAAAATAAAAAATAGACACCAGACGTCTCCCACAGAAGCAGGGTGACCCATAAAAGGAAACGTGCACCACCAGTTAAAAATAATAATAGCAATACCGTTAATAATAAAAGGTATTAATTGTCAACACATAAGGTTATGTACAAAATTTAAACATTATTTAAACTGTTACAAGAAACTGTCTTGAACAGTCCCCATATTTAACTGTAAATATGTGCGAGTTAGACGTCCTTTTTCATTTCCTCGAAAATATCTTTAGTATGGTATCTCAAATACACCAAAAGCACTTAAATACAAGCTTAGTTTTAAGCAACAAATATAAAGCAACTACACTTGACTACAGCCTGGGATGTACTCTATTTCAGTATCTAGGCTCTAGAGTCATCTTAGGAATGTGTTATGCACTAATTCACTCCCTTTTTCAAATAGGTTGAAAGCCTAGCTAAGGAGGCCCAGCGAATACTGAACCATGTAACGGGTGTGATGCATGCCAACATACTGTTAATTTATCCGACGTGTTACCGTATAACATACCTGCATTCTTAAACATATATTTAAATATACATATAGTATTAACTGCTCTAAGCACATCCTAACACTGCAAAGTGTAGCCTAGTAGAGAAGTGGTGCGTAGGTGTGTTTAAGCTAAGGCTTGTTTTGTTGTTCTTGATTCGCAGGTCCCGGTCCGGGTCTTTTTCAGATGGTGACCAGCTACTTAGCAGTTTGGGAGGGCGAAAACTACTTCCAATAACATATACAATTAAAATTTAGTAATATAATGTTTGCATTATATAGCTTGCACCATGGCTACAATATTTATAAATGTGAGTTTTGTTTTGATTAGGTATGTGAAAAAAAAATCGAGCGCACAGGGGTGAGCTCTTTTTTTTTTTTTTTTTTTTTTTTTCACATACCTAATCAAGAAAACATCACCATCTAATTCTAATCAAGGAAACATCACCATCTTGACGAATCAAATAATCCCTAGACGATGAACCATAAATGGTATTCCAACAAGTTAATATTTTTCATTTTATAGTATATATAAACTAACCTAAACTTTACTCTTTTTATATTTTATAACAAAGGATGCATTGTATATATGCTGTAAGCCATACACTGAAACGAGTACCTAATTCATTTATAATATATTTTGTGAGCGGTTTTCCTACCTTCAAATACTTGACATTTGAAGCAGTTTAATTAGACAAATTTCTGACATGTATCGCAAATTAAAATATATCTATACTTAAACAATTCGTAATTTTAATTACAGTGTTCTAATTGATCTTGTTCCACATAATTTTATTGCTAATTTTAGTTCAAAATATGTGATACTTCTGACATACTGTTTTACATAGGTGATTCTTGATTCCTACATAATGATTAACTTTTATCATAGAATGCGAGTTTAATAAACTAATAACTTTAAAGATGCAACGATATATATAGACGGCCCACTTGTTAAAAAAAATATATTAAAAAAGTTCTAAACCCGTAAATTCTAAGAGTCTGTTGAGAGGTAGTCAGGTTTGATTAGAGGAAGAGGGATCTCCAAGTCTTCGGAATAAAAAAACCTTCACCAGTACCTTCCTTGAAATGAGGTACAAAATGAGTGTTCCTCAGTGTCGCCTCAGTAATTTTATATTAATTTATATAAGCCATTGTCTGAGGCATGACCTTTACATGGCCACTATCTTCGTATTAGATTTTATTTAACCATTTCAATGACAACAGATGTACTGAAGACGTTAATAAACTATAGTAAATCATTAATTCAATTAACTTTGATCACTTTTGTAAATAACTTTCCTCCCTTCTCCCATTTATTTTTATTATGCATTATCATTATTGTTTGATGGCAAGGTTAGCTCCCGACATACAAAATAATCAATGATCCCAAAATTCCTTTGTTCTGACAGTCACTCTTTAATTAACAGCAGTGATTACAGAGGTCGTAAACACTTTAGCTGATAGTGTGTACACCTAGATGTCGTCTGAAAATTTACCGTGCCACTAATTTTACAAATAGTAAATGTTGTTTGGGCGTGGATATGTCGACAGGTGGGCCTCTGAAAAGAAATGAGGTAAATCACTGAAAAGATGATAAACGACAAATATGGAATGAATGCGCATAAAAAAGGTTTCCTTGTCTGTATAATCATGCCTTTGTGAAAATCGGTCGATTTATTAAAAAAAAAAAATATTGTAACTTATTTGAGGAATAGCAAATAGGCCCTGGGAATTAAACTGATTATTTGTCAGAAAATTCTGAACTAGTTGCTCATTCACACTAAAATAATAACTGTGTAGTATATAATGTTTTAATATCTAATAAAGTCTTACATATCAGTAAATAATAATTATGTCAATATCTTATCGGCAATACACTGTGCATTATAATATTCCAACTGTATAAATTACTGATAGAATATAAAAGTTTTTAAACAAGGAATATTTATTTTCATTAAGGTATTTTTGATCAAGAACATCTCATTCAAAATACATGGCCATCATACCAGAGAAATCTTGCATTTTTACGTACTTATCATGTTCCAAATAATTTAACACCAAATCATACTGTATATATATGCCTATAATTGATAATCCGAGAGCGGGACGCAAAATAATATCTTTGAAATTATTAAACCATTCTCAATTTGAAATGGTAGGAATGAAATGACAGACATGTTCCCCGAAAATAAATATGGAATTACTCTGACATTTCTGAATGCCACTCAGCGGAATATTGAGCACGCAGACAGAATTTGGATGGACTCCGCTATACAAATTTTCAATAGTTATTCTTTTAAATACCCCTTTTCATTGATCAGAATGCTTATATATATATATATATATACATATATATATATACATATATATATATAAATATATATATATATATATATATATATATATATATATACATATATATATATATATACATATATATATATATACATATATACATATATATATATACATATATATATATACATATATATATATACATATATATATATACATATATATATATATATATATATATATATATATATTTTTTTTTTTTTTCAACAAGTCGGCCGTCTCCCACCGAGGCAGGGTGACCCAAAAAAGAAAGAAAATCCCCAAAAAGAAAATACTTTCATCATCATTCAACACTTTCACCACACTCGCACATTATCACTGTTTTTGCAGAGGTGCTCAGAATACAACAGTCTAGAAGCATACACATATAAAGATACACAACATATCCCTCCAAACTGCCAATATCCCAAACCCCTCCTTTAAAGTGCAGGCATTGTACTTCCCATTTCCAGGACTCAAGTCCGACTATATGAAAATAACCGGTTTCCCTGAATCCCTTCACTAAATATTACCCTGCTCACACTCCAACAGATCGTCAGGTCCCAAGTACCATTCGTCTCCATTCACTCCTATCTAACACGCTCACGCACGCTTGCTGGAAGTCCAAGCCCCTTGCCCACAAAACCTCCTTTACCCCCTCTCTCCAACCCTTTCGAGGACGACCCCTACCCCGCCTTCCTTCCCCTATAGATTTATATGCTTTCCATGTCATTCTACTTTGATCCATTCTCTCTAAATGACCAAACCACCTCAACAACCCCTCTTCTGCCCTCTGACTAATACTTTTATTAACTCCACACCTTCTCCTAATTTCCACACTCCGAATTTTCTGCATAATATTTACACCACACATTGCCCTTAAACAGGACATCTCCACTGCCTCCAACCGTCTCCTCG
Organism: Cherax quadricarinatus; assembly: GCF_038502225.1. Taxonomy (NCBI): domain Eukaryota; kingdom Metazoa; phylum Arthropoda; class Malacostraca; order Decapoda; family Parastacidae; genus Cherax; species Cherax quadricarinatus. The sequence continues at coordinate 8,922 of NW_027198947.1, forward strand.
CTGCTGCATTTACCACCCAAGCTTCACACCCATATAAGAGTGTTGGTACTACTATACTTTCATACATTCCCTTCTTTGCCTCCATAGATAACGTTTTTTGACTCCACATATACCTCAACGCACCACTCACCTTTTTTCCCTCATCAATTCTATGATTAACCTCATCCTTCATAAATCCATCCGCCGACACGTCAACTCCCAAGTATCTGAAAACATTCACTTCTTCCATACTCCTCCTCCCCAATTTGATATCCAATTTTTCTTTATCTAAATCATTTGACACCCTCATCACCTTACTCTTTTCTATGTTCACTTTCAACTTTCTACCTTTACACACATTCCCAAACTCATCCACTAACCTTTGCAATTTTTCTTTAGAATCTCCCATAAGCACAGTATCATCAGCAAAAAGTAACTGTGTCAATTCCCATTTTGAATTTGATTCCCCAAAATTTAATCCCACCCCTCTCCCGAACACCCTAGCATTTACTTCCTTTACAACCCCATCTATAAATATATTAAACAACCATGGTGACATTACACATCCCTGTCTAAGACCTACTTTTACCGGGAAGTAGTCTCCCTCTCTTCTACACACCCTAACCTGAGCCTCACTATCCTCATAAAAACTCTTTACAGCATTTAATAACTTACCACCTATTCCATATACTTGCAACATCTGCCACATTGCTCCTCTATCCACTCTATCATATGCCTTTTCTAAATCCATAAATGCAATAAAAACTTCCCTACCTTTATCTAAATACTGTTCACATATATGCTTCAATGTAAACACTTGATCTACACATCCCCTACCCACTCTGAAACCTCCTTGCTCATCCGCAATCCTACATTCTGTCTTACCTCTAATTCTTTCAATTATAACCCTACCGTACACTTTTCCTGGTATACTCAGTAAGCTTATTCCTCTATAATTTTTACAGTCTCTTTTGTCCCCTTTCCCTTTATATAAAGGGACTATACATGCTCTCCGCCAATCCCTAGGTACCTTCCCCTCTTTCATACATTTATTAAACAAAAGTACCAACCACTCCAACACTATATCCCCCCCTGCTTTTAACATTTCTGTCATGATCCCATCAGTTCCAGCTGCTTTACCCCCTTTCATTTTACGTAATGCCTCACGTACCTCCCCCACACTTACATTCTGCTCTTCTTCACTCCTAAAAGATGGTATACCTCCCTGACCAGTGCATGAAATTACTGCCTCTGTTTCTTCCTTAACATTTAAAAGTTCCTCAAAATATTCTCGCCATAGTTTTACTTGTTGGATTGAGTTAAGTATAGATCAGCTGTATTATGTTTTAATCAAAAGTGTCTAACCTAAACTGGCAATGGTCAACCACAACTCTATTCTTAAAAACAAGCGAGTCTTGAGTTTTAAATTGCATTACTTAAAACATAAAAAAAAGTGTTTTTCCAGTTTGTAAAACGTATATGTTGGATCATATGGCTAGAAAAAACAAATATAATTATTAGTAGGAACGGTGGCAGCTATGTTAACACAGACTGGCACAAGCTGCAGTGACCCCATAATAAAAATAAAACATCAATCAACCTATTAACACCAACACTAGATACTGAATGTATAATACTGGGAGTGACACCATCAAATAACACTATGTGAACCATATTTGTTGTCTTGATATACGTATACGTTTATGAATGTATAAATACGAATAATTTGTAATTGTCTTAGTATAATGCACCTCAATAAAAATGGAACAGACGCTTGTATTACACAAAAAGATCTTTATTTTTTTTATTATCACACTGGCCGATTCCCACCAAGGCAGGGTGGCCCGAAAAAGAAAAACTTTCACCATCATTCACTCCATCACTGTCTTGCCAGAAGGGTGCTTTACACTACAGTTTTTAAACTGCAACATTAACACCCCTCCTTCAGAGTGCAGGCACTGTACTTCCCATCTCCAGGACTCAAGTCCGGCCTGCCGGTTTCCCTGAATCCCTTCATAAATGTTACTTTGCTCACACTCCAACAGCACGTCAAGTATTAAAAACCATTTGTCTCCATTCACTCCTATCAAACACGCTCATGCATGCCTGCTGGAAGTCCAAGCCCCTCGCACACAAAACCTCCTTTACCCCCTCCCTCCAACCTTTCCTAGGCCGACCCCTACCCCGCCTTCCTTCCACTACAGACTGATACACTCTTGAAGTCATTCTGTTTCGCTCCATTCTCTCTACATGTCCGAACCACCTCAACAACCCTTCCTCAGCCCTCTGGACAACAGTTTTGGTAATCCCGCACCTCCTCCTAACTTCCAAACTACGAATTCTCTGCATTATATTCACACCACACATTGCCCTCAGACATGACATCTCCACTGCCTCCAGCCTTCTCCTCGCTGCAACATTCATCACCCACGCTTCACACCCATATAAGAGCGTTGGTAAAACTATACTCTCATACATTCCCCTCTTTGCCTCCAAGGACAAAGTTCTTTGTCTCCACAGACTCCTAAGTGCACCACTCACTCTTTTTCCCTCATCAATTCTATGATTCACCTCATCTTTCATAGACCCATCCGCTGACACGTCCACTCCCAAATATCTGAATACGTTCACCTCCTCCATACTCTCTCCCTCCAATCTGATATTCAATCTTTCATCACCTAATCTTTTTGTTATCCTCATAACCTTACTCTTTCCTGTATTCACCTTTAATTTTCTTCTTTTGCACACCCTACCAAATTCATCCACCAATCTCTGCAACTTCTCTTCAGAATCTCCCAAGAGCACAGTGTCATCAGCAAAGAGCAGCTGTGACAACTCCCACTTTGTGTGTGATTCTTTATCTTTTAACTCCACGCCTCTTGCCAAGACCCTCGCATTTACTTCTCTTACAACCCCATCTATAAATATATTAAACAACCACGGTGACATCACACATCCTTGTCTAAGGCCTACTTTTACTGGGAAAAAATTTCCCTCTTTCCTACATACTCTAACTTGAGCCTCACTATCCTCGTAAAAACTCTTCACTGCTTTCAGTAACCTACCTCCTACACCATACACTTGCAACATCTGCCACATTGCCCCCCTATCCACCCTGTCATACGCCTTTTCCAAATCCATAAATGCCACAAAGACCTCTTTAGCCTTATCTAAATACTGTTCACTTATATGTTTCACTGTAAACACCTGGTCCACACACCCCCTACCTTTCCTAAAGCCTCCTTGTTCATCTGCTATCCTATTCTCCGTCTTACTCTTAATTCTTTCAATTATAACTCTACCATACACTTTACCAGGTACACTCAACAGACTTATCCCCCTATAATTTTTGCACTCTCTTTTATCCCCTTTGCCTTTATACAAAGGAACTATGCATGCTCTCTGCCAATCCCTAGGTACCTTACCCTCTTCCATACATTTATTAAATAATTGCACCAACCACTCCAAAACTATATCCCCACCTGCTTTTAACATTTCTATCTTTATCCCATCAATCCCGGCTGCCTTACCCCCTTTCATTTTACCTACTGCCTCACGAACTTCCCCCACACTCACAACTGGCTCTTCCTCACTCCTACAAGATGTTATTCCTCCTTGCCCTATACACGAAATCACAGCTTCCCTATCTTCATCAACATTTAACAATTCCTCAAAATATTCCCTCCATCTTCCCAATACCTCTAACTCTCCATTTAATAACTCTCCTCTCCTATTTTTAACTGACAAATCCATTTGTTCTCTAGGCTTTCTTAACTTGTTAATCTCACTCCAAAACTTTTTCTTATTTTCAACAAAATTTGTTGATAACATCTCACCCACTCTCTCATTTGCTCTCTTTTTACATTGCTTCACCACTCTCTTAACCTCTCTCTTTTTCTCCATATACTCTTCCCTCCTTGCATCACTTCTACTTTGTAAAAACTTCTCATATGCTAACTTTTTCTCCCTTACTACTCTCTTTACATCATCATTCCACCAATCGCTCCTCTTCCCTCCTGCACCCACTTTCCTGTAACCACAAACTTCTGCTGAACACTCTAACACTACATTTTTAATCCTACCCCATACCTCTTCGACCCCATTGCCTATGCTCTCATTAGCCCATCTATCCTCCAATAGCTGTTTATATCTTACCCTAACTGCCTCCTCTTTTAGTTTATAAACCTTCACCTCTCTCTTCCCTGATGCTTCTATTCTCCTTGTATCCCATCTACCTTTTACTCTCAGTGTAGCTACAACTAGAAAGTGATCTGATATATCTGTGGCCCCTCTATAAACATGTACATCCTGAAGTCTACTCAACAGTCTTTTATCTACCAATACATAATCCAACAAACTACTGTCATTTCGCCCTACATCATATCTTGTATACTTATTTATCCTCTTTTTCTTAAAATATGTATTACCTATAACTAAACCCCTTTCTATACAAAGTTCAATCAAAGGGCTCCCATTATCATTTACACCTGGCACCCCAAACTTACCTACCACACCCTCTCTAAAAGTTTCTCCTACTTTAGCATTCAGGTCCCCTACCACAATTACTCTCTCACTTGGTTCAAAGGCTCCTATACATTCACTTAACATCTCCCAAAATCTCTCTCTCTCCTCTGCATTCCTCTCTTCTCCAGGTGCATACACGCTTATTATGACCCACTTCTCGCATCCAACCTTTACTTTAATCCACATAATTCTTGAATTTACACATTCATATTCTCTTTTCTCCTTCCATAACTGATCATTTAACATTACTGCTACCCCTTCCTTTGCTCTAACTCTCTCAGATACTCCAGATTTAATCCCATTTATTTCCCCCCACTGAAACTCTCCTACCCCCTTCAGCTTTGTTTCGCTTAGAGCCAGGACATCCAACTTCTTTTCATTCATAACATCAGCAATCATCTGTTTCTTGTCATCCGCACTACATCCACGCACATTTAAGCATCCCAGTTTTATAAAGTTTTTCTTCTTCTCTTTTTTAGTAAATGTATACAGGAGAAGGGGTTACTAGCCCATTGCTCCCGGCATTTTAGTCGCCTCATACGACACGCATGGCTTACGGAGGAAAGATTCTTTTCCACTTCCCCATGGACAATAGAAGAAATAAAAAAGAACAAGAGCTATTTAGAAAAAGGAGAAAAACCTAGATGTATGTATATATATATATGCATGTGCGTGTCTGTGAAGTGTGACCAAAGTGTAAGTAGGAGTAGCAAGATATCCCTGTTATCTAGCGTGTTTATGAGACAGAAAAAGAAACCAGCAATCCTACCATCATGCAAAACAGTTACAGGTTTTTGTTTCACAGTCATCTGGCAGGACGGTAGTACTTCCCTGGGTGGTTGCTGTCTACCAACCTACTACCTATATATATATATATATATATATATATTATATATATATATATATATATATATATATATGTATATATATATATATATATATATATATATATATATGTATATATATATATATATATATATATATATATATATGAAGCAGCGATTCGGTGGGACACCCTTACAGATTCCTCCAGTAGACCAGCTCCTCCCAAAGAACACAAACAATCTCACTGGGACAAACCGATCATGGAAAAAATCGCCAACACAATACTCTCCAACGCCTCAGGAAAGGACAAAGCTCGTCTCCTGGCAGTGAAGGCACCACACTCAGGAGATTTCCTGTTAGCTGTTCCCAATTCCTCCTTGGGCACTCGACTAGACCCACAGGCCATTCGGATTGGTGTTGCTCTTCGCCTAGCCGCCCCCATCCTCACCGAACATAGGTGTATTTGCGGCAGGGCGACAGCTGATCAATTCGGACTTCATGGTCTCGTGTGTCACACAGCAGAAGGGAAGTATGCCAGGCATGAGGAGGTCAATGACATCATAAAGAGAAGCCTCGCCACAGCCCGTTGCCCAGCTCAACGGGAACCCCAAGTGCAGAGGTCTGACGGAAGTCAAAAGCGTCCTGATGGAGCCACTATGCTACCTTGGAAGGATGGAAAGCAGATTGCCTGGGACTACACCTGTGCCGCCACATTGGCAGACACCTACTTGCCATACTCCGTAGTGGAAGGGGGTGGAGCTGCCAGCCACAGGGAGACCCAGAAGATCCGCAAATATGAAGACCTTCCCCCTTGCTATAACTTCATCCCAATAGGGTCGGAGACCCTTGGAGCATGGGGCAAGTGTGCTCTAAAGTTCCTCAAAGAGCTGGGTGAAAAGCTCATCATAGAAACCAAGGACCACAGGGCGACCAGCTTCCTCTTTCAGAGACTCAGTGTTGCGATCCAGAGAGGAAATGCCTGCAGCATTCTGGGCACGCGGCCCACCGCCGGGGAGCTGGACGAAGTATTCGAGATGTAGCTCTGAGTTACCTATGTTGTTTTACTTTCTATTGTATTTTTGTGAATGTTTTGTCAATGTATTTTGTCTTTAAATAAAATATATATAAAATATAGGGGGTGGTAGGAGAAAATTCTCAAACAGCTTCAGGGAGAACCTTGAGTTTTCCCTGAAGCAAGTTTATTCTTTTCTCTGAGGATGAGGGTCCCTAGGAAAGTTCTAGAGGTGGTACCTCCCTATATATATATATATATATATATATATATATATATATATATATATGTATTATACATTATATATATTTACATATATATATACATATATGTAGGAAAGAGGGAAATTATTTCCCAGTAAAAGTAGGCCTTAGACAAGGATGTGTGATGTCACCGTGGTTGTTTAATATATTTATAGATGGGGTTGTAAGAGAAGTAAATGCGAGGGTCTTGGCAAGAGGCGTGGAGTTAAAAGATAAAGAATCACACACAAAGTGGGAGTTGTCACAGTTGCTCTTTGCTGATGATACTGTGCTCTTGGGAGATTCTGAAGAGAAGTTGCAGAGATTGGTGGATGAATTTGGTAGGGTGTGCAAAAGAAGAAAATTAAAAGTGAATACAGGAAAGAGTAAGGTTATGAGGATAACAAAAAGATTAGGTGATGAAAGATTGGATATCAGATTGGAGGGAGAGAGTATGGAGGAGGTGAATGTATTCAGATATTTGGGAGTGGACGTGTCAGCGGATGGGTCTATGAAAGATGAGGTGAATCATAGAATTGATGAGGGGAAAAAGGTGAGTGGTGCACTTAGGAGTCTGTGGAGACAAAGAACTTTGTCCTTGGAGGCAAAGAGGGGAATGTATGAGAGTATAGTTTTACCAACGCTCTTATATGGGTGTGAAGCATGGGTGATGAATGTTGCAGCGAGGAGAAGGCTGGAGGCAGTGGAGATGTCATGTCTGAGGGCAATGTGTGGTGTGAATATAATGCAGAGAATTCGTAGTTTGGAAGTTAGGAGGAGGTGCGGGATTACCAAAACTGTTGTCCAGAGGGCTGAGGAAGGGTTGTTGAGGTGGTTCGGACATGTAGAGAGAATGGAACGAAACAGAATAACTTCAAGAATGTATCAGTCTGTAGTGGAAGGAAGGCGGGGTAGGGGTCGGCCTAGGAAGGGTTGGAGGGAGGGGGTAAAGGAGGTTTTGTGTGCGAGGGGCTTGGACTTCCAGCAGGCATGCGTGAGCGTGTTTGATAGGAGTGAATGGAGACAAATGGTTTTTAATACTTGACGTGCTGTTGGAGTGTGAGCAAAGTAACATTTATGAAGGGATTATATATATATATATATATATATATATATATATATATATTATATATATTATATATATATATATATATTCATATATATATACATACGGTAGTAGGTTGGTAGACAGCAACCACCCAGGGAGGTACTACCGTCCTGCCAAGTGAGTGTAAAACGAAAGCCTGTAATTGTTTTACATGATGGTAGGATTGCTGGTGTCTTTTGTCTGTCTCATAAATATGCAAGATTACAGGTACGTCTTGCTACTTCTACTTACACTTAGGTCACACTACACATACATGTACACGTTTATTTATACACACTCATCTGAGTTTTCTTTGATTTTATCTTAATAGTTCTTGTTCTTATTACTTTTCCTTTTATATCCATGGGGAAGTGGAATAAGAATCTTTCCTCCGTAAGCCATGCGTGTTGTAAAAGTCAACTAAAATGCCGGGAACAATGGGCTAGTAACCCCTTTTCCTGTAATAATTACTAAAAACAATAAGAAGAAAAGTCAAAGTGGGAAATGAGAAGTGTGTGGATGTTGTAAAATGATAGGGGGGTTGTTGAGGTGGTTTGGTCATTTAGAGAGAATGGATCAAAGTAGAATGACATGGAGAGCGTATAAATCTGTTGGAAGGCGGGGTAGGGGTCGTCGAAAAGGTTGGAGGGAGGGGGAAGGAGGTGTTGTGGGCGAGGGGCTTGGACTTCCAGCAAGCGTGCGTGAGCGTGTTAGATAGGAGTGAATGAGACGAATGATATTTGGGACCTGACGAGCTGTTGGAGTGCAAGCAGGGTAATATTTAGTGAAGGGATTCAGGGAAACCGGTTATTTTTATATAGCCGGACTTGAGTCCTGGAAATGGGAAGTACAATGCCTGCACTCTAAAGGAGGGGTTTGGGATATTGGCAGTTTGGAGGGATATATTGTGTATTTTATACGTATATACTTCTAAACTGTTGTATTCTGGGCACCTCTGCAAAAACAGTGATTATGTATGAGTGAGGTGAAAGTGTTGAATGATGATGAAAGTATTTTCTTTTTGGAGATTTTCTTTCTTTTTGGGTCACCCTGCCTCGGTGGGAGACGGCCGACTTGTTGAAAAAAAAAGCTTTCACTGAACACTAACTTGATAAATCTCTCGCTGACCAAAGTAACTTGATAAACGCCAAACAGGAGACCAATCCTTGACTAGAAGCGCAGTTACTCAGCTCAGTGAGAGCTGTATTCATTAAGTTCCTGAACTCAGCGAGAGCGTTGTCAAAATTATTTGCTAACTGAGCACAGCTTCTAACAATGGCTTGGTCTTCTATCTGGCGTTAATTTGTCATCTCTTCAATTCTTAATACGAGGTCTGATCTTGGGCCGAGTCGTGGGGGCGATGACTCTTGGGAACGATCACAGGTACAGTACAGGTAATCTTGCAGCAGGTGCAACTTCTAACCTGGAGCATCCAGTTCGAGTCCCGTAGATAACTTGAAAATTGAAACTACCTTGATGCTAACGTGAATTTCAGCAACAGCTTCAGACGGTGCCATGATCCTCTACACCTACAGTATATAACACACGCGTTGTTTTTAACGAACGGAGCAACGCCAGTGTATCCCTTGTTGCCCTATGCTTCAATTCGGAATAATTTAGGTCAATTTAATGTAACCTGAGATAAAACACCTGATATCGTATTTTATTGTGAAACACTGACAATAGTCGACAAAAAATGAAACGTCATAATGCCAAAACTGAAACAAATCACCACAGATTTTATTACGACATTATGGTCCTTCCCGGAACTTTTGTGACTTGACACTGTCGTGATCTGACACTACTCCAGGACGGCTCGAAATGTAGTCATATGATTCCACTCCTAAGAGTGGGTCTTCGGTGAACGGATGACAAGTAGTGATAAAAGATTACCCCCCCCTTCCCCCCAAAGAACTGTTAAAAGAGGTACATATATTTATGAATATTTTATTTTATTGGCTTAAGAGTGTTGAGAAATAGACTCACGTAAAAAAACGCGTTAGTAATCGAACAGCGCGTTTTGAGGATGGTTGCTCGCTCACACACCTTCCAATCTGAAGCAATTTCCTGGAGGGAAGGATCCTGAGCAGTCGAGACTCAAGTCTCAGTCAACATTTGCTCTCATCCTTCCACTTCGTCGCAGTGTTTGAACTGTTGCAAGTCTTGGCAAAAACTGCTTGCAGTGTGACCCCTGAGGAAGCACTGTCACTTTGGGAAGCAAATTTATCTTCATAACGCTTAGAAACCAATGGTAGGAATCAGAGCCAAACTAACGATGCATGGAGAAAAAATACACATACACATACAAAGCTATATATATATATACATACAAACCACGCATACATAAACACATATATACAAACTCAAGTAACCAAAGAACGCAAGGATCTCGCCTGCGTGCGTGTGCTGATAATGAGCACAATGTATATTCATTGTATTCGTCAGATTCGACAGCAGGTTGAAGGCAGGCCGCCTCAAACAACCCGCTACCTAAGACATGAATATTGAATTCCTTCCTCCCTTCTTCAATGGCGTTTGACGGGTTGATTTTGAGGCCAGCGGTGAATTTCTAAGCATTCTTTTGAATTCAGTAAGTCTTGGAATTATTAGGCCTGTGGAATTAACGATATGAAAACCAGGCATTGTCTTGATATTCTGTAACATAGCCGAGGAATGCCTGTTTTCAATTCTGGAGTCAAATACAGAAATTTCAGCAGGACTGATGAACAGTTTAGTCTTAAAGAGCATGACTTATGGAATGCGTGAACTAAAACACTAATCTTTATGTCCTCTTCTTTATAAATATAGGAGGGTGTGTATTTTTTTTAACTCATGCGCCCACTTCAGATTTTTCGGAAATACTCCTGCTTTCAAATATTTCGAGTTACACAGAAAGCCTGACTGATCAATGCCTGTCTGTGATTACCACCCGGATTTAGCACTTCGTTTTTTAAAATGCAAATACGTATTACAATAATCGATGAAATACAGCTATGAGAATACTTATCACTCTCCGCCCTGCCATCAACTTCCTTAAGTTACATAGCATTGTTTGACCTATACAGATTTTGCGCATTTGTTTGAATATAAACATTAAATTTATGAGGTAAAGCTTCCCTCCTTTCATTGTTAGTAAAACAACGAGCTGACAGCCGCACGGTGGATCAACTTCACAGACGTCAGTTCAAATTCCTGAAGTGTTTGCCAATTCCCGAAGCGAAAATATAGTGTTGTCTCTCTGATTTTATCTTCCTGAAGAGGGGCAGTGAAGGTATATTTTGATCTCCCTCGAGAGGAATAGATGGTATGTTTCCCAAAGCTGTTATCAACTACAGAGGTCTTAAAGTACTGGCTTCAGTGTAAGAATGTACCGGAGAAAAACATAAAAGACATTACAATCGTCTCCCATGGGAGGTGACTGGGACACAACTCTTACCCTGTTACACTGCTTCCCTTACACACGAGTTTGTCAATAAACAAAGTATAAACGACAGTGTGTGTACTTCAATGTTTACACACACGTACGTCTCTAAAAACGCACATAAAAGGAGGTTTACTCGCACGCAAATATTGAAAGCAAAATACACAGTTCACTCGGAGGCAGAGCCGTTTGTCTATCTGTAATTATCCTAAAACTTTTAGGTAGTAGAAGAGAAAAATTCGCAGGTAAAGGGGGGAATAAAATATTAAAGGGGAGTGAGGAGAGAGGGGAAATGGGAGAATAGGAAGATAAAGGTTAATGAAGTATAGGGGAAAAATGAAAAGGGCGAGGGAGGAGGAAATAGGGGTAAAAAGAGGGAAGGTATGAATGAGAATGGCACACAGGGAAAGATGAAGGAAGAAAATAGGAAATAAAGTTGATGAAACTGAGTAATTCTGTGCACCTTAGAGAGAGAGAGAGAGAGAGAGAGAGAGAGAGAGAGAGAAATAAAAATGTGTACTAGTTACCAGATATCAAAGACACTTGTTAACAGACACCTGGCCTGTTTTAATGCATCTATGTTTTACTCGTGACTGCACCCGTTTAAGTGTATGCATGAGAATATTATTATTTACTATTATACATGTATTACCAAATGAGGGAAAAAGAGAGAAGGGGATAAATAGAAGAAATTACTGAATATGAAAAAGTATGCGAAAGTACACGAGAGGTCATGGGAATACATGGAGGTATATGAGAATTCAAGGAAGTATATAGGAAAGATAGATAACAGAAAATCTTCCTGACAATGTACCTTTCGATATACGAGGCAAGGATAGTACATTATTATTATAATCAAGGAGGAGCGATAAACCCATAGGATTATACAGCGAATGTGAGGGGCATGGCTCAATTCAGGTAGCCGCAGCACAGATCCAATTCCATAGAACAAGAGCCCCTCACCAGCGTCAAGGGGCAAGGATAGTACAGCAGAAAGCTCTCTTCCCATTTTTCATTCCCTCAGCCACACTGCGAGTGAGAGACATTTCCATACCACATTGAATAAAAAAATTTACCTGAATACGCGATAAAAAAATGAGGAAGCAAAATTTAAGTTCTTACTACTATTTCTGCTTCTAGTGATCCTTTCACTTTAAACGACTACTATTACCTGTACTACCGCTACGACTATGCGCTGGGTATCTACTGGTTTCACTACTGATCTCAGTCAACCGGTCGCTTTAGGTATTATAAGATCTAACCTCCGGATTCCACCGATTTTTATAACAATTTTGTGACCTAACTTCTTAGCCAAAGACCAGCCCATGGAAAACCACTATTCCAGCCCAGGAAAAGCCAATAAACCAGACAAAAGAAAACCACCTGGTCAAACTACGGAAAACCACCAGGCCAGCCCATGCTGAAAACAACCAGGCCAGCCCATGTTGAAAACTACCAGGGCAGCCCATGTTGAAAACCACCAGGGCAGCCCATGTTGAAAACCACCAGGCCAGCCCATGTTGAAAACCACCAGGCCAACCCATGTTGAAAACCACCAGGCCAGCCCATGTTGAAAACCACCAGGCCAGCCCATGTTAAAAACCACCAGGCCAGCCCATGTTAAAAACCACCAGGCCAGCCAATGTTGAAAACCACCAGGCCAGCCCATGTTAAAAACCACCAGGCCAGCCCATGTTAAAAACCACCAGGCCAGCCCATGTTGAAAACCACCAGGCCAGCCCATGTTGAAAACCACCAGGCCAGCCCATGTTGAAAACAACTAAGCCAGTCCAGGGAGAGAGGACATCCAGCAATGTATTTAATTGAATTCGATATTTAAAGTGCTTCTCACAAAATTTGCAGAGGAAACTTAGGATAACATTTCGGGGCATATGGAACAATTATCAACTTTATTCTCAACTTCATAATGGTCCAGGACGGACCGAATCGTAATCAAAAGTTTCCTCTTAAAATTTGGGTTAGTTGTGAATTGTTGTAGGTAACGGTATTGTGACTAACTGTATTTCCGCGAAATATTCGTCTAACTGCTTCTTAAAGACTAATTTCTTCGCAAAAAAAAAAAAAAAATGCGCTACTGACATTCCATCTACTGCCTCGGATTTTCATACTGTTTCATGTTATCGAATCACTTGCCATTTCAAATACTTCACGTCTGAATTCATCAATCTCTCTCATACCTTCAAGACTTGAATAAAATCACCTCGTAATTTCCATTTTCTAATGGAGAACACGTTAATGCTTTGATTCTCTCTCATCAGAGGATCTGTTTAGTATCCTAAAGGTTTTAATGAGATCTCGTAGTTTCCGTTTCCTAAGGTTTAATTATTATTATTATAATAATCAAAAAGAAGCGCTAAGCCACAAGGGCTATACAGCGCTGCAGGGTAGGGAAGGAAGCGAGGGTATAGGATGGCAGAAGGGAGGAGGGATGATCAGTAGGTTACAGAAAACAGCGGGGCAGGGGATAGTACGGGGGTAGAGGGTAGCAAGAGATTGAAGTAGAAAGGGCTGAAGGTATCAGAATTTGTGAAGTCAGTCAGTTGTTGTCAAAAAGTCAATGAGAGAGTCCGGACGAAAGGTGGGTCCATCAGCGAGAAGGGAAGCTAAAGAGAGAGCAGCGGAGCGAAGACGACAACGGAGGTAAATTCTGCGTGCTCGTTGATAAAGTGGGCAGTCCAACAGAATGTGGCTGACTGATAATGGAGCTTGGTAATTCTCACAGAGAGGAGCAGGGCGCCTCTCCATGAGATATCCATGAGTAAGACGAGTATGGCCAATGCGAAGACGGGAGAGAGTAGTCTCCCAACCTCGACACTGGTGATAAGAAGACGGCCAGTAACCTATACTTGGTTTAATAGATTGAAGTTTGTTGCCGAGCATAGTAGACCAACGGTGTTGCCAACGGGTGTGAAGGTGGGAAGATATTGCAGCAAAATAGTCCGTAAATGGAATACCTCTATATGAAACTGGTAGGTCATGTACTGCTGACCGCGCAGCAGTGTCTGCCTGTTCATTTCCCTGTACGTCAACATGACCAGGGACCCAACAAAAAACAATATCTTTATGCTTGGTAAAGATGCGGCGTAGCCAAAGTTGGATACGGAGGACTAAGGGGTGAGGTGTATCAAATTTCTGTATAGCCTGTAAAGCACTAAGGGAGTCTGAGACAACCACAAATGATGACACAGGCATAGATGCAATACGGGTAAGTGCTGCAAGGATGGCATACAATTCAGCAGTAAAAATACTAGCCGAAGATAGTAAATGCCCTCGTACGACGCTGTCTGGAAACACTGCTGCGAATCCTACGCCGTCAGAAGACTTAGAGCCATCTGTGTACACAGCAATGGCATGAGAATGAGAGTGAAAGTGGTCAAGAAAAAGAGAGCGGGAAGCGACAGTAGACAGTTGGGCTTTCGAGCAAGGGAGAGAGAAAGAACAGACTCGAACAGCTGGAACTTCCCAGGGGGGTAGGGAAAAGTGAGATGCTACATGTCCTAAGGTTTAATTTTGTATGTGGTCTTACACCTGGTGCAGCCCCGATTCATCTAACATCAAGTAGGTACCCAGAAGTTAGCCTGCTGTTAAGGGTCGCATCTCAGGAAAAGGGGGAAATGTCATGAATGTCATGTAAATGAGCTAATGTAAAGTAATAGTTTAAAACCTGTAAATGAGCCGAGGTAGAATAACAGTTCATAACCTGTAAATGAGCTAACGATGAATAACAGCTAACAGCCTGCAAATGAGGTGAAGATAGCCTGCCTATCCATGAGATAAGGTAGGATAACAGCTCGTAGCCTATAAATAAACTGAAGTAGCACAACAGATCTGTGTATATTTTAAACGAGCTGAGGTGGGATAATAGCTCTTACCCCATTCTCTTACCCCCATTGTTCTTTTTTATTTCTTCTATTGTCCATGGGGAAGTGGAAAAGAATCTTTCCTCCGTAAGCCATGCGTGTCGTATGAGGCGACTAAAATGCCGGGAGCAATGGGCTAGTAACCCCTTCTCCTGTATACAATTACTAAAAAAGAGAAGAAGAAAAACTTTATAAAACTGGGTTGCTTAAATGTGCGTGGATGTAGTGCGGATGACAAGAAACAGATGATTGCTGATGTTATGAATGAAAAGAAGTTGGATGTCCTGGCCCTAAGCGAAACAAAGCTGAAGGGGGTAGGAGAGTTTCAGTGGGGGGAAATAAATGGGATTAAATCTGGAGTATCTGAGAGAGTTAGAGCAAAGGAAGGGGTAGCAGTAATGTTAAATGATCAGTTATGGAAGGAGAAAAGAGAATATGAATGTGTAAATTCAAGAATTATGTGGATTAAAGTAAAGGTTGGATGCGAGAAGTGGGTCATAATAAGCGTGTATGCACCTGGAGAAGAGAGGAATGCAGAGGAGAGAGAGAGATTTTGGGAGATGTTAAGTGAATGTATAGGAGCCTTTGAACCAAGTGAGAGAGTAATTGTGGTAGGGGACTTGAATGCTAAAGTAGGAGAAACTTTTAGAGAGGGTGTGGTAGGTAAGTTTGGGGTGCCAGGTGTAAATGATAATGGGAGCCCTTTGATTGAACTTTGTATAGAAAGGGGTTTAGTTATAGGTAATACATATTTTAAGAAAAAGAGGATAAATAAGTATACACGATATGATGTAGGGCGAAATGACAGTAGTTTGTTGGATTATGTATTGGTAGATAAAAGACTGTTGAGTAGACTTCAGGATGTACATGTTTATAGAGGGGCCACAGATATATCAGATCACTTTCTAGTTGTAGCTACACTGAGAGTAAAAGGTAGATGGGATACAAGGAGAATAGAAGCATCAGGGAAGAGAGAGGTGAAGGTTTATAAACTAAAAGAGGAGGCAGTTAGGGTAAGATATAAACAGCTATTGGAGGATAGATGGGCTAATGAGAGCATAGGCAATGGGGTCGAAGAGGTATGGGGTAGGTTTAAAAATGTAGTGTTAGAGTGTTCAGCAGAAGTTTGTGGTTACAGGAAAGTGGGTGCAGGAGGGAAGAGGAGCGATTGGTGGAATGATGATGTAAAGAGAGTAGTAAGGGAGAAAAAGTTAGCATATGAGAAGTTTTTACAAAGTAGAAGTGATGCAAGGAGGGAAGAGTATATGGAGAAAAAGAGAGAAGTTAAGAGAGTGGTGAAGCAATGTAAAAAGAGAGCAAATGAGAGAGTGGGTGAGATGTTATCAACAAATTTTGTTGAAAATAAGAAAAAGTTTTGGAGTGAGATTAACAAGTTAAGAAAGCCTAGAGAACAAATGGATTTGTCAGTTAAAAATAGGAGAGGAGAGTTATTAAATGGAGAGTTAGAGGTATTGGGAAGATGGAAGGAATATTTTGAGGAATTGTTAAATGTTGATGAAGATAGGGAAGCTGTGATTTCGTGTATAGGGCAAGGAGGAATAACATCTTGTAGGAGTGAGGAAGAGCCAGTTGTGAGTGTGGGGGAAGTTCGTGAGGCAGTAGGTAAAATGAAAGGGGGTAAGGCAGCCGGGATTGATGGGATAAAGATAGAAATGTTAAAAGCAGGTGGGGATATAGTTTTGGAGTGGTTGGTGCAATTATTTAATAAATGTATGGAAGAAGGTAAGGTACCTAGGGATTGGCAGAGAGCATGCATAGTTCCTTTGTATAAAGGCAAAGGGGATAAAAGAGAGTGCAAAAATTATAGGGGGATAAGTCTGTTGAGTGTACCTGGTAAAGTGTATGGTAGAGTTATAATTGAAAGAATTAAGAGTAAGACGGAGAATAGGATAGCAGATGAACAAGGAGGCTTTAGGAAAGGTAGGGGGTGTGTGGACCAGGTGTTTACAGTGAAACATATAAGTGAACAGTATTTAGATAAGGCTAAAGAGGTCTTTGTGGCATTTATGGATTTGGAAAAGGCGTATGACAGGGTGGATAGGGGGGCAATGTGGCAGATGTTGCAAGTGTATGGTGTAGGAGGTAGGTTACTGAAAGCAGTGAAGAGTTTTTACGAGGATAGTGAGGCTCAAGTTAGAGTATGTAGGAAAGAGGGAAATTTTTTCCCAGTAAAAGTAGGCCTTAGACAAGGATGTGTGATGTCACCAATTAAAGGTGAATACAGGAAAGAGTAAGGTTATGAGGATAACAAAAAGATTAGGTGATGAAAGATTGAATATCAGATTGGAGGGAGAGAGTATGGAGGAGGTGAACGTATTCAGATATTTGGGAGTGGACGTGTCAGCAGATGGGTCTATGAAAGATGAGGTGAATCATAGAATTGATGAGGGAAAAAGAGTGAGTGGTGCACTTAGGAGTCTGTGGAGACAAAGAACTTTGTCCTTGGAGGCAAAGAGGGGAATGTATGAGAGTATAGTTTTACCAACGCTCTTATATGGGTGTGAAGCGTGGGTGATGAATGTTGCAGCGAGGAGAAGGCTGGAGGCAGTGGAGATGTCATGTCTGAGGGCAATGTGTGGTGTGAATATAATGCAGAGAATTCGTAGTTTGGAAGTTAGGAGGAGGTGCGGGATTACCAAACTGTTGTCCAGAGGGCTGAGGAAGGGTTGTTGAGGTGGTTCGGACATGTAGAGAGAATGGAGCGAAACAGAATGACTTCAAGAGTGTATCAGTCTGTAGTGGAAGGAAGGCGGGGTAGGGGTCGGCCTAGGAAGGGTTGGAGGGAGGGGGTAAAGGAGGTTTTGTGTGCGAGGGGCTTGGACTTCCAGCAGGCATGCGTGAGCGTGTTTGATAGGAGTGAATGGAGACAAATGGTTTTTAATACTTGACGTGCTGTTGGAGTGTGAGCAAAGTAACATTTATGAAGGGATTCAGGGAAACCGGCAGGCCGGACTTGAGTCCTGGAGATGGGAAGTACAGTGCCTGCACTCTGAAGGAGGGGTGTTAATGTTGCAGTTTAAAAACTGTAGTGTAAAGCACCCTTCTGGCAAGACAGTGATGGAGTGAATGATGGTGAAAGTTTTTCTTTTTCGGGCCACCCTGCCTTGGTGGGAATCGGCCGGTGTGATAATAAAAAAAAAAAAAAAAAAAAATGTTGAGTTCTCTTTTTTTTTATATTTTATTTAAAAAGTACATCACAGAACATAAAAACCAAATAGGCCTTATCCGTCAACAGATGTAATAAACTTTCCATGGCCATATAATACCACATACAAATATAAAAATTATGCATCATGTAACAAAGAGTATCTAATGAAAACACAAACAATAACCAAATTAAGGAGAGTATTGATACATACTTCCGTAATAACTACATCAAAAGTAAAACCAGATATTCTGTACTATGACTTAACGTTATAAGGTACTAACTCAAAAGAGCACAGTATGTTACATACCGTAACCCTGCAAACTAACCCCCCCCTTAACAGAACCCCCCCTTCCCTAGACAGAACCTCCCCCTATCTGAAAAGTACAACATAAAATCAGACCCACAAGAGTGCACAATAAATTAAGTTAACCCTAACACATCTATAATGCTATCCAAAAGTATGAATCTTACGACACGTAAGAATATGAAGCATAAACTACAATGATACATCTGTTCCCTAAACTTATAATGGTAAAGGTTATAACTGCCTCACGGCTTACAAAACAAACTGCAAGTGCAATAAGTACATTATGTAAATATGGAACAGTTTGATTTCTAACATTGGTTATAAAGTATTTCCTGTAGTCAAATTACATTAACAAGATCCGTCCACATCATATAATCTCACACTTAACCAACGATACCGTACAATATAATGGTAATACACCTTACACACAAACAAAGTATTGACAATGGTTTTATACTCAGACACAACACATTATACATTATTAAAGAACATGTCTAACTATGTTGTATATACAAATGGCAAGCACACATGGGTAAGTATATAGACTGTATAATAAATCATTGTGTTAAAAAACCAACACACACAATAACACACACACACAAGCACACTCATACACACCAACATAGACATAGGTATTAATGAATCGACGACGAAAACATCCAAATATAACAAATACGATGTGTTATATTACATCTCAACAAATAATGTAATCAATTACATGCAATATCATATATTACATGTAATAGGAAAACACATCTATACAAATACCAATGATTGGTATACAAGAATAAAAAGGGCAAAACTCTTAACGTTCTGCACATACAAAATTTTACATTTTTATTAATGATTGGAGACATCATACAACATTGGAGACATACATACAACATTGGAGACATACATACAACATTGGAGACATACATACAACATTCACAAACACAAGACATTTACACACAATTAAACGCAGCTGACCAGCCCGTTAGATTACCCACTGAACAAACACAAATTATCTCAAATCCTTTAACTCTAACGCTCTATATGCAGACGGGAAATCTTTCTCCCATCTCCCCTCATATACCAACTGATTTCGACACTTAGTTCTAAGAATTGTTCCCGCTAAAACCCGGATTCTGCTATTACCTTCAACATGTCTCATAGCCCATGACACATAAATATAATCGGCTACGACATACGACACTGCACGTTGTACACAGATGTCAACCCCACCCACATCAAAACTCAACGCCCTAAGTACCGACAAACCTCCCCCCCCCTACCATTCGTAAAACCCTGCTTAACCACGCACGTACTATACCTAAATCTTCACAGAAATACACAACATGAAACGCTGATTCGTCCTCCCCGCACGCTGAACAACTCCGGTCCTCCTCTACACGCCGATTAGACAACACCACCTTGGACGGCAGAATCCCGTGCAAAAATTTAAAAACCACTTCGCGTACTCGAGGAAGGAGACGTAACTGATGAACCCGCTTCCATATATCACACCACGCGTACATGGGGAACATTCCCTGAACTCTCACCTCAACTTTCACCATACCCACTCTTTCCAAAGTACTCAATTTAACGCTCCGCACGTCTCGCATGCACAGTAACACACGTAGCATCGTATCGCACCTGATTACATCTGCCCGTCCCCACCACCTGCGCAGGTCACGATACATTTCTGTTAAACCACCATGCCTGCCACCCAGTCGGAGAAAACGACGTTTCACATAACAAGCAATGACTCGGTCTCTTAAAGGAACAAGACCTAACCCTCCTTGACGCATTGGTGTCTCTACCACCGCTCTTGTGAGCCAGTCGCACCCTGAGCCCCACAAAAATCTATAAACTCTATTTAAAAGATGTTTGATATCCCCCTGTATTAGTGGATACAGCGCAGCAACGTGCCAAACTTTACTATAAAGAAGAACATTAATTACTATCGCCCTCTGGTGTAGGGTTAAATGTCGTGGCCTGAGACTATTTATACGCCTCAAAACACTATTTACCACCCTCCCCGAATTACATGCCCTCGTCTTATCAACCTCTCTCATATACTGTATACCACATATGTTAACACAGTCAACCACCGTCCACGTCTCTATACCTACCTCCTCTCTCGCCCAATCTCCCAACTTCATAATCTTTGATTTTTCTTTGTTAACCCGCATTCCTGTTGCCTTACCAAATACATCTACAAGTCTTCCCACAAAACTCAATTGCTCCCTCGTACGTAATAGGACAGTTGTATCATCTACATAACCTACTATGGCAGGTCGATCACTACCCGAACCCCACGACGAATCTACTCCCCGCCCACAAACTGTCCAATAAAAAGGGTCCTGCATGCAAGCAAAGAGCATTTGAGACATAGGGCATCCCTGTCGAATGCCTCTATTCAATTTGACAAAGTCTCCTAACTTCCCATTAATTTGTACTTGAAACCCAGCACCATTATACAAAGAACGAGCCCACATGATGATCTCATTACCAAAACCCTGCCATCTCATAAACTTCCACAGCACATCCCTTTCTACACTATCAAAAGCAGCTTGCCAGTCTAAAGCCAAAACACCACCCCCGCCCCTCGTTCCGCATTCCTCGACAAACTCCCTGATATTCCCATGACCATCATACATTGTCCTACCTGGCACGCCAAACTGACCCTTATGTATTACCTTGTCAAACACTTTCTTAATCCTATTCATTAAAATTTTTGCATATAATTTATAATCACTACACATTAGTGATATTGGTCGGTAATCCTTAAGTGATACGGGTATGTCACATTTTTTAACTAACACCAAAACCGCCGTACTCTGAGACAAACCTAAACGTCCCCCCTCCTTCATCGCATTGAGTAAACGTACCAGAAAAGTCCTTATGACCTCCCAATGTTGAATATAAAATTCACACGGAATGCCATCAATACCTGGCGCCTTGCCCTTGCACATTCCCTGCAAAGCCTCCCACACCTCAGCTTCAGTTATAGGCCCACCCATGAGAAAGCGATCATTATCATTCAACTCACATCGTACATTCCGCCCCAATTCCCGTATTGCATCCACGCTTACATCTTTATTTAGCATTTTGAGATTAAACCATTTATCAACATAATAACTTATTCCTTCAGTTGTTGTTACAACCTGACCCTCACTATACCCTTCAACGCCATCCTGCACCACTAAACTCACGATTTCGGTCGCCTTCCTCCTTTGTGTCTGACTACGTAAGACACAAGCGGACGGCTTATCACCCCACACAGCCTCCTCGACTCCACTCGAAATACGCGCCCCATCAAAAACCGTATTTTTCAGCACCTGGATGTGTTCCTTTAGATTGTCAATCTCGTCCACTGGGTAAATTCCAGATACCTCCCCTTGCGCATAACAGTGCTGTAAAGAACCCTCCAGGTACCTCAAAAATCCATACTCCAATCGAGAGGCCTCCTTACCCCGATGTACATAAAAATCCTTAATGCGAGGCTTCATAACCTCGTCCCATTGTCGCACTAAATCACTACCTTCCAAGGAGTCTACTCCCATAGACGTCCATAAGTGCGTGAAGAGTGTCTTATCTTCCGCACTTTGAAGTAAACGAGTATTTAACTTCCATTATCCTTTAAAACATTGTCCTCATCGCCTCCGAGCCGTGTGGACGAGCTGCGCAGACGCTCCTGTTTGAGTTTGTTTTTGCGCAGTTTACCTGATTGAGCTGCCCCTAGCGTTGGTTGGTGGAAACTTTATTTTCTCCAACATGGCGCTGAATAGCAGAAGAAGAATCAACACTGTCTGCATTGAGATGATCCGTGGTGCTGTCACAGGATCCAACATGGATTTATTATTACCAGCGATCATTCGCGATACCTATGGTATAGCAAATGAGGAGATATGTGGTGTCGCATTAAATGGAATGACAAGAATCTTCGTTAAAATGACGTCTGCACAAGTCTACGAGGCAGTGGTCGACAAGTATCAGGAGACCATCATACCGGTTAATACAGCTGTGTCGGTGAGACTCCATGATGTATCTCGACATTACACTTGGGTGAAAATCAGGAATGTGCCTTTTGAGGCGACTGATTTTGATATTACCAGTGAACTGCGTACTTATGGGACGGTTCACGTAGCCACAGCAGGGAGATGGGCAACTGGACCGTATGCAGGTGCGCTGGAAGGCGCGTATACAGTTAAAATGACTCTTCGACACCCTATTCCTTCATATATTGTGTTGAAAGAATTACGGACTCAAGTCTATGTAACGTATGCGGGGCAACAACGTACGTGTCGGCTATGTGGGTCATATGACCACATCGCGGCGCAGTGTGGGAAACGAAGTGGGTACCCGGCACAACAGCAACGGCAACAGCAGCAACAGCAGCCAGTGGACGAGGTAGGCGATGAGCGAGAACAGTCTCTTGCTACACCGCCCCAACAACGGTTGTCATGGAGTGAGGAGGTGGACAAAGAAAAGGAGCTCGAATCGCCAATTGTAACGCTTCAAGGAGAATCTCAGTCATTGGACATACATAAGGTTTTTGAGGAGAGACTACCTAATATGGGTGAAGAAGTGGCGGCGTCTTTGGTAAAGGCGTTGGATGACTTGTTAGAGGAATCGGTCCTAGATCAGGTGGAAGACCCAGGCTTAGTTCTGGGGACGGCTGTGAATGATGGTATGGCAGAAGATGACGGTTTGTCGACGAGAGAGTCTAAAGGATTGAAGGTGCATGCAGTAGAGGTGGAGGTGCATCAGGACGGTGCTTCAGATGTCAAAATGCAGGTGGAGGGCGGGACACGAAAGAGGACTGCAGCATCATCGGATTCTGATGATGTGCTAACTCCTGCCCAACGCCCTGGGAAAAAGTCTTGGGTGGAGGTACAGAAGAGAGGGAATGGTGAACCCAAGGATCAAGGGATTGCAAAGGTGATTCCCAACAAAGGGGGGAGGGACAGAGGTGTTGCAAAACGAACTGGGGTAAAGTCAATGCCGGGGACAAAAGGAAAACCCATTTGTTGAATTCAAGTGTTTTACTATAAATATTAACGGGTTGAGAGCTGAGAGGAAGCTTAAGTGGTTTAATGAGTATTTGGTGCGACTTGGTGTGGATGTGGTATTCTTACAGGAACATAATTTTAGGCCTGGTTATGAGTTGGATATGAGTGGTTATAATGTGTACATGGAACATGCGACACGTTTGAAAGGTGGGGCTGCCATTTTGGTAAAGGAAACTAGCCCGTTTATAGTAAGGCGTAGTGAAGGGGGGGAGGGGAGGGTAATTAGAGTGGATGGAACTTGGGGTAGGGTTCCCATTAGTTTAGTATGTGTATATGGTCCGGCTGAGGGTGACGTGAGTATTAAAACTAAATTTGTTCGGGACGTGCTGGTCTATTTTTTACGTGGTTTACCGAATGTTGCAATAATAGGCGGAGATTGGAATTGCGTGATACGTCGTAAAGATGTGGAGCCCAGAGGTGCGGGGTGTTGTTTGGGTATATTGGGGGATATATTGACCGGGGTGGGGTTAAAGGATGTGTGTGGGGGGGGAGGGATGGTAGAGCATACCTTCATTAAACGAGGTTATGCGGCGAGGTTGGACCGAATGTACGTGCCTTGTGCGGTTACTGTGCGGAGGGTGAATGTGATAGATGTGGTTTTTTCGGATCATAGAGGAGTGGTAATAGATGTGGATATTGAGGGTGTGCCTCGGAGGGGTCCATCATTTTGGAAATTGAATGTAAAGTTATTAAAGGAAGAGGATAGTCTTTTGTCTTTTGGACATATGTGGGATCGTTTAGTGGTAGAAGCACCAGGGGATGTTGCCATGGTTAATTGGTGGGAAACGATAGCTAAAAAACGTATTAAGGAATATTATATTAATCGAGGGACGAGATATAATCAGTTACAATACGGTTTTCAAAAATATTTAGAGGGGCAGTTGCGCGAATGTTATGCACAAATTAATGCTAATTATCCTGTTATTGAAATTGAAAGTTTGAAGGAAAATATCCGGAATTTACAAAATGAGAGGTTTGATGGGGAAAGGCTTAAGGGCGGGATTGAGGAGGTTTTGTGGGGAGATCGGCCGTCGGCGTGTGTGTTGCGGAGTCAACACACACGTCGCAAGGCAATGGAGTTAATGGGGTTGAATGTTCAGGTAGGTATGCAAGGGTATAAAGTGGACCAGGTGTTGACGACGACTGAGGGTATGAGTGGGTATATTGATGCTTGGGTTAAGTTGAAAACGCAAAGTGTGGGAATAAGCGAAATAGCATTACAGTCAATTGGAAGGTTTGTGCAGTGTGAGTTGACAGAGCATGATCGATTCGTTTTGGAAGGGCCGATAACGGAGTGTGAGACATGGGAAGCTTTATCCG
This sequence comes from Cherax quadricarinatus, assembly GCF_038502225.1. Lineage (NCBI taxonomy): Eukaryota > Metazoa > Arthropoda > Malacostraca > Decapoda > Parastacidae > Cherax > Cherax quadricarinatus. Next base: position 33,746 of record NW_027198947.1, read on the forward strand.
GGGCGCAATTAGGTAAGGCACCAGGAATTGATGGGTTGCCCAGTGACTTTTATCTTCAAAATTGGAGCGTTTTAAAAGGGTTTTTGGTAAGATTATTCAATATCCTTAAGCGGGATCGGGTTTTAGGGGCACAGCAGCGGATGGCTGTGGTCGTTCTAGTGCCTAAAGGTGAGCCATTAACAGTCAAAGACTATCGTGCTATTTCGTTATTGTGTGGTGATTATAAGATTTTTGCAAGAATTTTAGCTAACAGAATAAAAAAGGTCCTGGGTAAAGTGATTGATAAGGGACAATATGGGGTGCCGGGAAGGTCTATGTATGACGGGCATGGTTTGATTAGAAGTTTTATTGAAGAAAGAGTAAAATTGGGAGGGGGGGGGGTGTTGGCTATAGATTGGGAGGCGGCATATGATAGTGTAGAAAGGGAAGCGTTATGGAAGATTATGAGATGGCAGGGGTTTGGAGAGGAAATTATATCATGGGCCAAATTAATGTATCAAGATGCATCCTTGCGGGTGCAGGTAAATGGAAGGTTAGGAGAACAAATTCAGATGAGCAGGGGTCTACGTCAAGGTTGTCCCCTTTCACAAATATTTTTTGCGTGTTTACAGGATCCCTTTTATAGAGGAATTAGGGTCTTATTGGCAGCAAATGGGGTTGGTGACGAAAGGGGTGGGGGGGCTGGCATTGTTGGATATGTTGATGACACAACGATTTTAGTAAGTGGTAACAGGGATTTGCCTCGGGTGGAAAAGTTAGTAAATGTTTTTGAAAAGGCTTCTGGCATGTCAATTAATAAGGAGAAAACGAAGTATATGGATCTTGGGGATGGGTTAAGTGAGGAATGTGAAGTAGTTGAAAGGTGGAAAAAGGTGGACCAATTACTGATATGTGGGATCGTTTATGTAAGTGATATCAAGTTAGCACAACAAATAAATTCAGTGCGTATTGTAGATGGTGTACTGAAGCGCCTCAGTGGTTTACGAGCTGCACACTTAACTTTGCATCAAAGAGTAATTACAACGAATGTCCTATTATATAGTAAACTTTGGCATGTAGCAGCAATATATCCGATACTTCGTAGTGAGATACAAAGGTTACAAAAGCGCGTTTTTAGATTCATTTGGGGTACTGGAAGCGAATGGTTAGGTAGAGCGGTTGTCACACTCCCGGTTGGCCGAGGAGGGCTGGGTCTTATAGCTGTTGAAAAGAGGATTATGAGTGTGTATTTGAAACGTAGTTATAAGCGGGAGGGGGATGGGGGCGAGGGAAGGCGGACTTCATAAGATACGTCAGGATATGCAACGGTGGTGGGTGGGTAGGGAGTTCATAATAGGTGAGGCAATGTTACGGGTCATCATAAACATGAGCGATCCTTCACATATTAAATTGGGAAACCTTGATGGGGTGGAAGGTAAGGCAGTGGTAGCAGTGGTAGAAGGGGTTTATCCGATGTATGATTGGCGTAATATCTGGGGGCGTTTGAACAAATTACGTTTAAAACCTAAAGTACGAGAAGTTATGTATAGATTTTTACATGGGATCTTACCGTCTGGAATGGTTTTATTCCATAAGAGAATACGGGAGGATGGGATATGCAAGGCTTGTGGTGGATGGGAGACTGTTTTCCATATAGTGTATTTTTGCGAATGTATTGAACTAATAAGGGTTTGGTTGGGTAAGGTAATAAGGTTAGTGGGAGGGGGGGGGGTTTGCAGGTGTTGAGGGTTTTAAGCTTAGACATAGGTGGGGTGAATCAGATGGTAGAGAATGCGGTAGGGTATATAATTACAGATTATATTTATATGTCTTGGGCTATGAGAGGAGCGAACGTGTGTGAAAGAATTAATGCATTAACAGCAACTTTTTATAGGACAAAGTGTAGAAATAAGGAGGTGTATGGGGGGAGATGGGAGAGGGATTTAAGTGAGGGTTATAGGAATTTCACATTACGGGATTTACGGGAGTTGAAAGGCAGGTAAGGGGGATGAAATGGGCTGGTTTCCTAGAATGGGCGGTAGCATGATGAGTTTGATGAATGTTATATGAGGTATGTCCGGGGTGCAATTTTAACATTATTTGTTCCGAGTGTTTCAAGTACAATACAGTTATATTTGGAATTGTCGACTTATAACTATGTACGTATATGTATGTGTATGTGTGTGTATGTATATATATATATATATGCATGTGTATGTGTATGTGTGTATATATATGTATATGTATGTATATATATATATGTATGTATATATATATATATATATATGTATATGTATGTGTATATATGTGTATATATGTATATATATATATATGTGTGTGTATATATGTATGTATATATATATATGTATATGTATGTATTGTATGTATGTTTACTTTCTTGTATATACCTTTAATGGTTTTTCTCATGAACATTTTCAATGATATTCAATACATATTTTCTATGCGCATTTATGATTTTGATACAATGTGTAAATGTCAAAATGGCTTTTTATGTTTCAGTTTAATTTACAATGTATTTTTGTAAGCACAATTGATTTGGTGCCAATAGAAGCATAGTGTGTTTTGATATATTTGAGTATTGTTTTTCTTTTTAATTTGTCTAGATGGTGGCAATACTATGTATGTAGTTTAAGAGTTTTACGAACCTTGAAGTTGTAAGAATGGATGAAGTTATTCGTGGTTGAGTTGACGTAATATTATAACTGACGTTGGAAGTGATTGTGTTCAATTAGACAATATACTTTATATAATTATTTATATGTATGTACATGAATGGTAAATTGAAGTCTGATTTTAAAGGTGAAGAGTGGGTTTTCCTTTTTTATTGTTCTTTTTTTCTTTATGGTAATACAAGGTTGTATCATGTACACCAACAAATATGGTTAGGGGTATGTGGTAAAATTTTCGTGTTGATTAGACATTTATAATACAGATGGAATACTAGGCTTAGGTTAGGGTAAATTTATGATAATTGTGGAATGTTCTTTGATTCAAACTGCTCTTTATTATGCAAATTGGGTAGAATGTTTCTACGTATGGCATTATTGAAAAATGTTGAGCTAAATCTAATTGTAGGTACGATGTGTAATGTACATGTGCACACCTGGGCGAGCAGCTGCGCGGACCGTGCAGTTCTCATGGACCTGTATGGTCGGTGTAGGTTTCGCTTGGATGTGTTCTTGACATCATTGGTTAATTATCCTATATTTCTTTCCGTGTTCAGAGCAGAAGGAATTTAGTCTGTAACGAAATAATGAAAGTATACTTGTATTTTATTATTCTAGTGTAAATTAAGAGCAAGGATGATTAATTTGAGGAAGAGTTAATATAGGTTTGCATGTTTTTACGAAAGTTAACTTATCCACATGTAGCTAGTATAGGACAATTTTAAGCTTCGGTATCTGATTTTATATGTAGGTAATAGTGGTCATATTTGTTATATTGTAATGTTATTCGTTAATGTTTCAATATCTAATGTAACGTTTTTTCAGTTATTGTTCATATATTGTCATCTTTATGGTTTTTCCTTTTGTCTATTGTCTATTTGTTGGTTTTAAATAAAATATAAAAAAAAAACGTCGGAGTCGGGCGGGGTAGCCGCACGCTTCCTAGAAACAGCATCCTCAGCTTTATCAGGACCTGTAATGTTCTTGTGAACTTCTACCACAACAGTATGAACTCTCGGACCTTCTACCTCACTTACGTTAATTAACTGATCGATATCCTTTAACTGAGTTCTCTCATCGTCTGAACACTCCAACGCAGGCACACACGGCACAGAATCATACTCCTGCGAAGCTAAAAGGTCGCTCAATGTCGATACAA